>NC_056523.1:111323062-111372096 GCF_019175285.1 Sceloporus undulatus | reverse complement strand
AAAAAACTGTTTGAGTAATCTTCCTTGATTCTTCCTAATTTTTGATTCTGAAGATCTATCACCCGGGTTGATTACCCCATTCCAATCTCCCATCATGATTAAATTGTCATAACTAGTTTCTTTGAGCTCCTTCATTAATTTTCTATAAAATTGACCGTTATTTTCTAGAGGACCATAAACGCCCACACACAAACAGGTTATTTTTTGTATTTGTATTTCTATCATTAAGTAATTTCCATTTGTATTGTTCTTAATTTCTTTCACCTCATGTTTAGAGTTTACATAGATCACAACCCCTTTCTTTTAAATTGTGATGCCGAGACAAATTCTTGTCCTAGGCTGGGATTACGCAAATGTTTGATATCTTTTTTCCTTATTCTTGTTTCTTCCAGGCATATAATATCTAATTTTAATTTTTGTAGTGTCTGGAATACCCTTTTCCTTTTTTGTGGTGTATTTAGTCCTTGTATGTTCCACAATAATATCTTCAAGTCTTCCATTGCTCTTAGTATTAAGTACTATCTGTAAATATTCCGATTTTCTCTTTTTATATTCCTTCCTCTTCTAGTACTTCTTCTTGTACCTCAACTACTAGTCCTCCTACTGCTCCTTCTGTTAGTTCCAGTTCTTTCCTATTTTTAATTTCATCCTTCTCTGCTTCTTCTTTTCTCCTCATACTCCTTGTCTCCATCTGAAAAGTTGGGATGTTTCCTCTCTTCTCTGTTTTCGTTTTCTCATCTTCTTGGTCTTTATCTGTGCCATGATGTCCTCTTTGGCGGTCTTTCGATTTTTGTGTATATTGATCCATAAATTGCCTTGCCTCCTCTATAGATGTAATTCTAATCTTCTTATACCAAAACCTCAGTCCTTCTGGAATTTCCCATCTGTATGCAATACTGTCTCATCTCAATTGTGTAGTCAGAAATTGGTAATCTCTTCTTTTGCATAGTAATCTCATAGAGATATCCTTAAAAATCTTCAAAGTGGTTCCTTGGTATTCCATCGGGGATTCACTATGTCTTTGGAGAAGCATATATCTCACATGTCATCGTAAAAAATATACAATAACATCCCTTGGTAGATCTCTTTGTAGAGCTATCGGGGAGTTAACTCGGAAAAGCCTATTGATCTCATATTCCATTGTAACGTTGTCTTTGTCCAAAAATTCTGCCAAAATTGGGGTTAATTTTAACATCAAATCCTCATCCTTTTCCTCTGGAAGTCCTCTTATCTTCATACATTTTCCCCTAAATTTTAATTCCCAAATAGCTTTTTCATCAAGTTCCTCTGAGTTGTGTTAATCCTTCCTCTACCCTTTCTGATTGATTTTCTAATTTAGTTAGTATCTTTTTAGTATTCACTATCTCCGTAGATAATTTTTCCATAGATTGGTTAATCTCCTTTTAATCTGTTCGTCTTTCTTGACGTACCTCTTTTTTAAAGTCTCGCATTTCCTGTTTCGTCTCAACTCTTGTATCATTTAATTCTGTTCTCAATTTCCTTATTTCCTCCAAAATGGAGGCATTTGAGTCAATTTTCTCGAGAGAAGGTCGTCTTGGGGGTAGTTGTTGCTGCTTGGGGTTACCTTTACTTGTCGCCATCCTTAATTACTAGTAATAGAGAATTAATTACAAAATTGACTTTTCAAGTTACCAGTCTTCAATACAATTCAATACCCTTCTTCGATAGTCGCTTAATTGTATTATCTACCAATGAGAAAAGAAACTTATTATATGAGATACCCCCTACACAATGTTTACACTGTCTTATTAAATACCAGTGTTCAGTAATATATAAGTAAGATTGATATTCATGACCATATGCATTTGTAGCAACTTGATAGTATTAAAAGTAAACAAATAAACAGTTAACTAATTAGATGTCACAGAATAATTGAGGCAACTATTAAGTTTTCCCTTCAACTTTACAATATTCTGAATAGCCCTATTCAATCACTATAGAAAAGAAAACGTCAATCACATAAAAAGCAATCCTAAAGTTATTTTATCACCCCTAACTTTTATCAAAATTATTTCTCCCCCCCCCCTTGTTAGAGAATTAAATTAAATTACACCAAATTATAAGCAACTTATCCAAGAAAGATTTATGAGAGTTCTCAGTCCCATTGGATCCATCAAAAATAGTCCTCCAATCTTCTCCTTTTGTTTGCTCCTTCTTCCGTCAAGCTCCCCTTTCTCATTTGTTAAATTAAGGCCCGTTACAGACCGCCCAAAAGGGGCGGTCTTGGGCCGCTGCCGGTTGCAGCGCGGAGGAGTCGCAGCAGCCAAACCGCACGACTCCTCTGCGCTGCAAAGAAGTTCTGGCAACTCGGAAGAGACGCCGCAAGTGCCAAAGCGCACACTCGTGGCGTCACTTCCGCCGCTCCACGTGCGGACGCAGAGCATCCGTTACGTCAAAATGGCGGCAGCCGTGTGGAACAGCTGCTGCCATTTGTTACGGATTCTGTTCATAACAGGGTAAGGGGTGTCTAGAAGAGACGCCCCTTTTTCAAACTGGGACAACCTGAGGACGTCCAAAATGGCGGTCTGTAACCCGCCAATGTTTTTGGTTGAAAGGGAAAAAGTACCCTGAGCAAAAAACCTCTTATGTATTCTCTAAAAAGAAGAAAAAAGTAAAAAGAACTATGACTCCCAAGAGTCCCTTAGTTTCCAGGTCGCCTCACTTCCTCTGTGGCCACTATACAAGAATATATAAGAGTATAGATATTACCTTATAGCTAACCAGACTACAGTTCCCGAGGGACTTTGCCATCATTGGATTGTACTATTAAGTAGTGCCCTGCAGGGAGACTCTGTATGGGATGCCTTTTATTCGTCTTCTTCCGCCGCTTCCTTCACCTTCTAACCTCGTCACCCATCCTCCATCCTGTTGTCCCATCCTTCTGTCCTCGTCACCTCATCCTCCCGTCCTCACCGTCCCATCCTCCCGTCCTCGTTGTCTCGTCCTCTCCTCTTCACCACTCCCTTCTCGCATCGTCCTATCTCTCCTTCGTGTTTCCATTTCTCCTTCCTTTCCCTGTGTTCTCCCTGGTGTGTCCCATCAGCCTCCCAAATTGTTTTGTCTTGGAGAAAGAGGTTCTTATCTGTTCTTTTCCAACTCTCAAGGTCAGTTTCTTCAAATTTATTGTTATTGTTAATGGTTCATCCAGCCGCCCAAGTCCTTTATTTGCTTTTAATTTTGGAGTTCTGTCTGGTGTATCTTAATTTCTAATGTTAATGAATATTAGAACAATTTAGTCAACTTTGCTTTCCAAGGGAATAAAGCAAAGGAAATAAGTGAATAAGTAAAGTCCCCCTCTTCCACCGCTTCTACCACTAACCGTGGAAGCAGAACCAGCTTTAGAGCGGGATACGGAGTTGAGTCTGCCATGATCGCCTTAGTTGATGATCTCCATCTGGGCATCGACCGGAAGTGTGACCCTGTTGGTGCTTTTGGACATCTCAGCGGTTTTTGATACCATTGACCACAGTATCCTTCTGGAACGCCTGAGGGAATTGGGTATCGGGGACATTGCACTCCAGTGGTTCCGATCCTATCTCTCGGGCAGATTCCATATGGTGCAGTTGGGGGACATTTGCTCCTCTAAGAGGGAACTTACATCTGGTGTTTCTCAGGGAGCTATTTTGTCCCCCACTTTGTTTAACATTTACATGAAACCACTGGGAGAGACCATCCGGAGACACGGGGCGCGGTGTTATCAGAACGCTGATGACACACAAATATGTTTCTCTGTGCCTCTGACTGATGCAGTGACTAAGGATGGTGTCTCTCCTCTGAATGCCTGCCTGGAGTAGGTAATGGGCTGGATGAGGGAAAGCAAACTCAGATTGAATCCAGAGAAAATGGAAGTACTCATGATAGGTTCCCCAGGCCCAGGGAAGGAAATTTGTCCATCTGTCCTGAATGGGGTCACACTTCCCCTAAAGGACGAAGTTTGCAGTTTAGGAGTACTTCTGGATTCGTCCCTGCAGTTGACATCTCAAGTAGATGCAACGGCCAGGAGTGCTTGGTACCAGCTTTGGCTGATACGCCAACTGCGACCCTACCTGGGCCAAAGGGACCTTGAAGCAGTGGTACACGCTTTGGTAACCTCTCGCTTAGATTTCTGTAATGCGCTCTACATGGGGCTACCCTTGTACCAAGTCTGGAAGCTTCAGTTAGTACAAAATATGGCAGCCAGACTGGTCACCGGTGCATCTAGGTTTGGCCATATAACACCTAAACTGAAAGCTCTGCACTGGCTGCCTATTCGCTTCCGGGCACAATACAAAGTGTTGGTTATCTCCTATAAAGCCCTACATGGCTTGGGCCCGAGTTACTTGAGGGACCGCATCTCCCTATATAATCTGCCCCGCACACTCAGAACATCCAGGAAGAACTTATTGGAAACTCCATCGTCCAAATACGTCTCCTCTTCCCAAAAGGCCTTTACAATAACGGCCCCGCGGATCTGGAACAGCCTTCCAGAGGAGCTCCACCTCGTGACCTCTTTGGAAACATTTAAAAAGAGATTGAAAATCGTACTCTTTTGCCAAGCATTCCCCCCTGAGGAGTGATGTCTACATGACCAATATGCCTGCTGACAATGATATTCTGTCTTACCCCTGGATGTTGGATGCTGTTGGATTGTTGTATTTTACTGATGTTTGTATAGATGTACAATTTTGTGTTTTTATAGTGTATTGTATTGCATTGTATGTATTGATTTTAGTAGTCTGTAACCCCCCTTCGATCCTTTGGGAGAGGCGAGGAAACACAAATAAATTATTATTATATTATTATTATTTAACTTAAAGTGTTTGCTTAAAGCTCCAACAGACGCAGCAGGCTTAGAGGGGAAAACCCAAAACCAATCCAAACTAAATTCCAATTTCAGTAAGTTTTCCACCTCTTTACACTACCAGGGAAATTAAAAAAAACAAAAATTCCAACTCTTACTGTCCAAAGTAGATCAATTCCTTCATTAATCCTACCCTTTCTAGAGTGAGTTATGTCCAAATTAAATTTCATCCATCACTTTAAATGCAAAAAAGAGAATTCCATGCGAGTCCTGATTTATATACAGCCACCGGAGATATTCAAGACAGCATAAATCAAAGTAAGTAAGAATTCGATTTTTGTAATCTTGAAGTCTTCATGAATAAAATTAAAAATCGGTGGCAGCCTCTGCCCGAAAACGAAGAGATAGTGTGGGCGTGGATTGCCTTACGATCTCACCTCCCTCCTCTCTCTCTTCTGGTTCGAAAGACCTCTGATTGAGATGAGATATGGTGTTAGCGGATCTCCGTCAGGCCCCCTCTGACCCCCCTCATACCTTGGGGGCGATTTCAGACTGTTTCAGGAACCCCTGAAATAGCCCAATCCCACACCATCCGATTAGCTCCTGAGCAGCTAGATCAGAAGCCTCTCATCGGGGCAACATTACCGACCGGAAGTGTGAAAGCCATTTCTGACTTTTAGGACTTTATCACATGGGGAAATCGGGGGATTCAAAAGGCATTATCCAGGGAAAGTCACACAATCACAGCTAAGATTATCACATGCATCATGATTAGAGAGGGTTTATCCCAGGAAAAACTGGGGAATAGCCAGAAACAAATCATTCACAGGATTTTCCTGTAAATAATTTGTTGCTACTTATTCCCTAGTTATTCCTGGGATAAGTCCTCTCTAATCACGACACCATGTGATAATCTTAGCCGCAATCACACAACTTTCCCTGGATAATGCCTTTTGAATCCCCTGATTCCCCCCCCCCCCCCATGTGATAAAGTCCACAGTGACCCTAAGCTGGATATATCATGTTGTTTTCTTGGCAAGTTTCTTCAGAGGAGATTTGCCATTGCCTTCCCCTGAGGGTAAGAGAATATGACTTGCTCAAGGTCACCCAGTGGGTTTCATGACTGAGCAGGAATCAAACCCTGGTCTCCAGAGTTGTAGTCCAACAGCCAAACCACTGCATCACTCTGGATGGTTGAAAGGATGTTGTGTACCTTCAAGTAATTTCCAATTTATGGCAACCCTAAGGAGAACCTATCATAGGGTTTTTTTGGCAAGATTTGTTCAGAGGAGATTTGCCATTGCCTTCACCTGGGCCATCTTTTTTGGCATGTTCCTAAGCCACCTGGACCATTTTAGGCCCAGGAGAGGCCTTTTTAACAAAATGAAATGGAAGTCACTTTCTGCTCCTTCCTATTGATGTTATTTTAAAGGGCCTCTCCTGAATCCAAAATGGCCCAGAAAGGCCAAAAACAAATGCTCCACATGTCCTGGAGGGCATTTGGAAGTATTTGGAGGCAAAAAAAATATAATTTTTCCCCTAAAAATAATTCTTTGACTCCCCTCTACATGAGGCTACATGCAGATGATGAGCTACAATGTCCAGTGTTGTTGGACACCAGCACCAATAAACTTCAGCCATTATAGAACAGTATAAGAATTACAGAGTATTGTAGTAGTTGGGATGACTAAAAACCAAATACCCTGCCTTGTGTGGCAGTAAGTCCTTTCTGTTACTGTAAAGTTATTACTGAGTACAATCCAAAGTATTTGTCAAAACAAGGCAAATGCAGATATTCACTGACAGATGCAAAACAGTATTTGGAATCAAACAAGTCATTTCTTTATTCTGGTTGGTGAAGATAAGCACAAAATGGAAGCAAATGCTAGTTTCACTCTAGAAATAAATTACACAACTTTTCTTTTCTTTCCTTTCTTTTTTCTTTTTTATTTTTTTGGCATAGATACAATTACATGCAAAATGTATAGAGGAACTGGACATTTCCTTTCCTGTCATCTCCTTTCATGTGCTTTAGTATTTCATTTACCCATTCATCAGATGTGCTTGGTGACGCACTGCCAGTATCATGTTCCATCTTGATTGTTTCCATTCTATTTGCCTAAGCATTAGTTCTTACAGATCAGTGCCTGTTTCCACCAAGGGGTCCATTTCAGTGGCAGGACAGCAAGCGTGCCTGCCGTGTGTTCCATGGAGCACAGAGAGCTATGGGACTTTTTTATCCTCCTAAGTGAAAGAACAAGATGATTAGAATGGCAGATTGAAATTTCACACACACACATACACACTATAGAAGCAGATGGAGCACAGAGCACTGCAGATGGTGGGTGACTCCAACTAAGAGGTCAATTCACGTGTCAGCAGAGTGTGAGGTCGTAAATAAAAGAGAGGACAGGGTCAAAATAGCTATTGCCAATTTGCATATGTGACCTTTCTCCAACCAGATTTTCCACAGTTTAATGGAGCATGATGTCTATCCAGAGTTCAGAAAAGTTGGACAACAATTTCCAGAATCCCTCAGCCAGCATGGCTATTGCTGGCTGGGAGATTCTGGGAGTTGGAATCTAAAATTGGGGTTTTCTCAAGTATATTGTGTTCTGTGTACTGAACTCAGTTACATGAGAGCTCAGATACAACAGGATAGAGCATGTTCACACAATCTCCCAAATATCCTTTCTCTGTCACATGCATGAATCCTCAAGTCTCTGGAACCCTACTGGAAGCTAAGCTAGTTGGAAAATAAATACAATAGATGGTACTTAGAGTCAGATCTCTACTTCCATTTTCAGAATGGTCTAAGATCCAATAGAGGTTTCTGTTGCTGGAGGAAGAGCATGTGGCTTTCATTAATTCTCCACTCTACCTGCTGCCCATCCTGCCCCCTCGCCAATGTTTTAGCAGGTCTTCCATCCCCACTCCACCCACCTCACCCCATCCCTGGAGAAGTTTTTCAAGGAAGGAGAGATGATTGTGAGAAAAAGGAGGAACTGGTGAAAATTAGCTCTCTCTCTCTCTTACTCCGGTCAGATCACTTGTGAGTGATGTTCATTCATAGAAACTCTGGATCCAGGCAGGGAGGCAGAAAGACAGACAGAAATAGATTTTATATTTTTTTTTTATTTTGAGAGAAAAAGCAAGACCTTAACCTTGTTTTATAGTTTCATATGTAAAAACACTCCTTCTCAACTTTTTAGCTATCATCTCTTTTCATCTTTGTTAACGATGAATTCTGCAATTTGGTTTTTAAGGGATGCCAATTTCTGGCATGCATAGTTAGCAGAGCATCTTCTTTTTTCTTTTTTCTTTTTTTTTTGCTCCAATCCTGAATCCACTGTCTGCCCCATTATTTCATTGTACCCCTTGTCATTCCTTCTTTTTGAATTGTTTGTTGCTGCTTTGCAATTTCTCAATTCAACAGTACAGTATCATAAAACACTCCTAAAAAGCACTCAACAGAACATTTTAAACTATTATCAGCCAGCTGACCATAAACAAGTCACTGAGCTTCATAATGTTGACAGTATATACAGAATATGTTTTCGCAAAAGCAGATCAGAACCTTGTTTTCCATGTGTGCAAACATAGCTGCCTTAAATGCTTCTACCATCTGGGCTTTCCCTAGATCAGTTGTTTATCTTTCTCTCCCATTCACCAGAGTTGAACTCAATAATGCTAGTCATCCATTTCTGTCCCAGCTCCTTATGGAAGTAGACAAACCAAATCTGTTAATAAAAAAGATCTATTTTTTCTGTGTCTGCAAAGCTCCTGATTCTGATTGACTGCTGGCCTACCTCGAAGTCCAAAGCAACTTTACCTGTGTACCATAGAATAAATACTTGTTGAAGGAAAAAGCATGTGTTTTGATTGTTTTCAATTATTTTAGATCATATTCAAGTGATTTAATTTATTGATTGTATCCCTTCCTGAAATCTGCTGATATATTAGAAATATTGTAATCAATACATAAGAGGCAGTGTGGTGTACTGTTGTGAGGACTGGGTTAGGCCCTCAAGAGAAAACATTTTCCTACTCAGCCCTGGTGGCGCAGTGGTTAAATGCCTGTACTTTAGCCACTCACTCACAAACCACAAGGTTGTGAGTTCAGTACCAACCAGGGGCTCTGGATAGACTCAGCCTGGCATCCTTCCATAGGTCTCTAAAAAGAATAATGAGCTTGTTGGGGGCAACTAGCTTACACTTTGTAAACTGCTTAGTACATCAGTAAGTGGTATAGAAATGTATTTGGCTATTGCTATTGCTATTGCTCAGCAATGGAAACCCATTAGGGGACCATGGGCAAGTCATGCTCCCTCAGCTTCACAGGACGGCAATGGCAAACCTCCTCTGAATAAATCTTAAGAAAACCTCATGACAGAATCACCATGTTAGAGTCAACTTGGAGGCACACAACAGCAAATCAATCAATAAAAAGTGAGTCTACACTGAAGAAATAATGCCATTTGATACCACTTTGTTGTAGCTCCATCCTATGGAATTTATAGTTTTACAAGGTCTTTAGCCTTCTCTGCCAAAGAGTACTAGTGCCTCACAAAACTACAAATCCTAGGATTCTGTAAGATGGAGCTATGCCAGTTATACTGGTGTCAAACTTCATTATTTCTACAGTGCATATGCACTCAAAGTGACTAGAGTTTGTAATGTTATTTTCAGAATACAATCTGGTGTGTTTTATTTTGTTTTTGCTTCTTATGAGCCGAAAGGTTCAAACACATTGTATTGACTATTGCTGGGGCAGGAGCTTAATTTGGACACAGTATATGGAATTGCCAGAGTTGTTGTTTTTTAAAACAAAGGTTCTGCATTGTTCAGAGTATTGTAGGACCCTGTCTGCTATGGACCATTTCATTCAAAATCAGAGCAGACTAGAGTGATATGATGCTTTGGTGACTCTATGAACTGATACTGGAAACAAGTTATTTGGCATATGAGAAAAGAAAGTCCCACAAGCATTTCTCCCTATCCCTGGTAGTAATAATACCAAACAATGATACCCAAAATCTTCCTCACCATGCCTAACTGCAGGGCTTACTTGGTGGTAGAATCCAGGGACATAGCCATGTTAATCAGTATGCAAAGGGTTCTTGTAGCACCTTTGAGATTAACTGTACAAAAGATTTTGAGCAAAAGATTTCATAGACTAGGTCTACTTGCTCAGATGCGTGTAGGGTTGCCATAAGTCAGGACCTCCAAACCAGGACAAATGTAGGACAACATTTGAAACGTACAACACATTTTTAAAAAATGGAGGACACGTGAAAAAAATTGATGATTTTAAAAAATGTTAATATAAATGCATGTTTCTTAGGCATGATCAAAATGGAAGACATTTGGGCATTATTCCTAGACAGATGGCAGAAATGTTCTTCCCTTTCTGGCCAAACTACCCCCCTCCATTCCAAAACACACACGACACACATTTGGGCATTTCACATGGCTTTACTTAACATTGCCTCTTGCATATTTCAGAGGCTTATTCCATAACCAAACCCCTTGGGTTTAACACTTAGCATGGTTTAACATGGCTATGCATATTGAACATGTCAAGGTGGTTTCACAGTTCTTGCACCAAGTATACTTCTCAGAAGTGTGTACTTGGTCAAGGGACTTTGGTTTTTCTTCACTGTGCATGAGTTTGTAAAACTCAGAGCAACTTACATTGGCCATGCCACAGAGGCTTGCTGATATCAATATCACCATCGTCATCATCATCATCACTATCATTGTCCAAGCAAGGCAAGCTTGTTAGCATTCAAAGCACCAAAATGCACTATGGAAAGTCACACCATCTCAGCTTCAGAAACAGTGCGCGCATGCCTCAGAAGCTGACTGATATCAATATGATCATCATCACTATCATTGTCAAAACAAGCTGACTTGTTAGCATTAAAATTACAAAAAATACACCAATCTGGATTAGATATCATTCATTGGAAATAAAAGTCCACAGAACATTAGCATTGAATCAAAAGCATTCTCTTGTGCCAGCAAACTACATGTCCCACTCACAAGTATGCTTAGCATTTGAAACAAAGCAGGCATTCTCTTGGAGGGGGAGGACTTAGAGAGAGAAGGGTAAATAAAGGGTTAGATAGAAGGGGGGGTTAAATAAGGGGGTTAGACAAAGGGGGCTAGATAGACCAGTTATGGCCTTTTCCAGCAGTCAGTCCTGATCTGCTGGAATTTCTCAAAAGTGGCCTCTTCCACAGGGTTGCCATAAGCCAGAAATTCTGACATACTCCAGCTCCCAGAATTCCATAGCTTTGAGTCAGAAAAGATTTAAAGCGTTGCCAGCCAAACTGGGTTACTTCTCCAGTGTGGATGCAGCGTGATGGGCTCCCTCCTGGGCTCCCTTTTGCCTTTTGCCTGGTGCCTCCTCCTCAGCCCCCCCATGGCCCCCACAAGTCCTGGCTTCCCTCTTGTTGGGAAATGCAGGCCTGGCCAAGGAGGGAGTTGGGAACACAACAACAGCAGCAGCAGCAGCAGAGGCAGAAGGGGGGAGGAAGAGAAAAAAGAAAGGAAGGAGAAAGAAGAAAAGGAGGAGAAAGAAGAATAGGAAAAAAGATAAAAAGAAGAGGAGGGGGAAGAGAGGAAGAAAAAGAGGGTTAGATAGAAGGGGGTTTAATTAAGGGAGTTAGAGAAAGGTTGGCTAGAGGCAGGGTTGCCATAAGTCAGAAAGGAGTTGGGCACACAACAACAGCAACAACAACAACAACAGAGGAGCAGGGGAAGGAAGAATAAAAAGAAGGGAAATGAGAAAGAAGAAAAGGAGAAGAAAGAAGAAGAAAAGGAAAAAAGAACAGGGGAAGAAAAATAAGAGGAGGAGGAGGAGGAGGGGAAAGAGAAAGAGAAAGAGGGGAAGAAAAATAGGAGGAAGAGGAGAGGAAAGAGGAAGAGAAAGAGGTGAAGAAAAATAGGAGGAAGAGGAGGGGGAAGAGAAAGAGAAAGAGGGGAAGAAAAAGAAGAAGAGGAGGAGGAGGAGGAAAAGAGGAACAGGAGGAAAACAGAGGAAGCAGCTTGCCTGCAAAGCCCTCTCCAGGCTCCAGCCTTGGGCCCGCGCGAGGCTCGAAAGAGAGGAAGCTCCTCCTCCTCAGGCTGGCTGGCCAATGGGGAAGACTGGAGCTGGGGCAGGCTCCTGCAGCAGGGGCAGGCTGTCCGGCCATTGGCCAGGCAGCCTGAACAGAAAGAGCTCCTGCTCAGACCTGCGCGCGGCCGCACAAGAGCGCACAAGGCAGCCCAAAGAGGGCACAATGAAGAAGCGCCGGCAGGGGCCCGTTGGCGCGCGCGAAGGCTGCGCCTCCATGCCTCCGCATGCATACAAGGGCCAGGCCAGCGGGCGGGCACACGCAAGGGCCGCGCTAGTGGGTGGACGCGCGCAAGGGCTGCGTTGGCAGCTGTGGCAGCAGCCATGTCAGTAGCTACAGCTGTAGAGCAGCTGTGGTTGCTGCTGAGGCGGCTGCGGCAACAACAGCCAAGTCCCGGGCAAGGGCCAAAAGCGGGATGGGACGTTCCCAACCCACCAAAAAGTGGGCAAGTCCCGCCCCCAGGTGGGATATGGCATCCCTAGATGCATGGAGTGAACTTTTGCCCAGGAAGGACCTTTATAATCAACTACACTTCTCCCTCCACATTTGCTGGGGTTAGGGGGACAAGACCCCCATGGGAAAAGTGCAAATAACAAAAACACTATGTTTTTACCTCTCTAGGAATCTCTAGGTCCTCCAGTGCAACTTTGTGATCAACATCTGCCAGACATTGACCACAGAATTGCACTGGAGGAGCTACAAATGTCTAGTGGAGTGTTCTTTCTAGAAATCTCTATGTCCTTCAGTGCAACTTTTGGTTAAAGTTGACCATAGAGTAGCGCTCTAAGACCTAGATATTCCTAGAGGGAAATATTAATAAAAACCCATGAATAATCAAAGCCACAAAAGTCAAAGCTGCAAATGTGGAGGGACGAATGTATATGCATATTGTAGGGCCAATTGTGCTCTTGAGAAGGATTTTTTGTAAATTTTGTCCCCTGCGTGTGCACATGTACACACAAACATACACACTCCTGCTGCTTCTGCCCTAGAAATTGCTCCTGTGGCTGCACATCAGTTATATTTAATGTCCATTACATCTGTTACATAGAGATCTGCCTTTGCAGTATGTAAAGCCAACCTGACATTCAGCAATATATGGGAACTAAACGAAAACACTGACCTTCTTCTGGGGTAGTTCATGGAAAGAGATGCCAGTTTTATATTCTCCTCTAAACTTTGAACTTCAGGAAATCAGTTGACTGCAGGTGGCTGGAGAACATGATTTCCTGTCAAATCATTTCCTGTTAGGTTCTCTGGATGCCGCGAGCTACCTAGAGGCTAAACAAATTGTTCCCTTTGTCTTTTGGCCTTGAATCACACTCACCAAGAGTTCCTTTTCTCTTGAAATGCACATATCAGGTTGTGTACAATTACACAGATGGAGCAACATGAGGAGACATTGAGATAATATTTTCTATAAATTTTCATAATGCCAGGGGGTTGGACTGGATGGCCCTTGTGGTCTCTTCCATCTTAATGATTCTATGATTCTATGAAAAGAAAAGAAAATCTTTGATTGGAATAGAACAGAAGGGCCTAACCAAAACTCTTACCTTTCCTGTATTAGAAAGAAAACTCCATTGTTTAAACATTCCAGAAACTATCTGATATTAAGCTACCTTTGCAACTGCTGGGAAAATCAAAAGATACTTGCCTGCTGGATAACTCAAAGAAAAGTAATATTGCTGTTCAGAACAGCTACTGCCATTCACTCACTTCTATTATCTAGAGTTCTCAGTCTGTTTTATAGCTGCCAGGTAATTTCTACCCTTTACATGAATCCTAGTGGGATAATTTTCCAGTTTTTTCTCAACTGTAAATGAGATCTCATTTGACTCTGAAATCCTCTAAGCTACCACAAGGTAATATATAGAAATGAATAAATAAGACCCTGCAAAAAAAAAATCTGATTACAACCACAATGAGCTGTTTTACATTCTATATTAAAAATGTATATCAGAGAGAGGGCAATCCCATATATCTAATTATCTTAATCAATCAAATAATTCCTGTGCATGGTTATAACACATGTTCAGCAGGTGATACTGTTCATTTAGAAACATTTATGTAATTATTTCTAACACAAACAATCTAATTTAAAACCAAAGTAATATACATTAAGAAAACAAAAAAGAAGAAAAGAGAAAGAGAAAAAAACTATATACAATAGGAATCTGACCCCCTCCAATACTGACAGTAATGAAAAGAAAAAGGAGAGTGGGGGGATAATATCCCACCATTACAGATCCAGCTAAATAATCCTACTAAAATTACTAAAAACCATAACCACAGTGTATTACATCCTTAGATTACTCATCACTCAAAAAATCCATAAACGGCTTCCAGTCTTTCAGGAAATCTTCAACTGGCTTATCCTTCAGAACCAAGTTAATTTGGCCATTTGGGTGGGGGTATTTGAGGTCCCCACCAGCTGTTAGAGACACTTCAGATAGGGAAATTAGCTTTGCAAGAGGCTTGAGTAACCTTTGGACCATGTGTGCCAGTGCTCACTGGGAGGATTCAAGGTTCTGGGTGAAACAAGAAGATGTTATTTAGCAAAATATGCAGAGTACAATCAAAACATGATAACAATCCAAACAAACAAAGCATACAGTAGTAATCTAAATGGAAATGTGGAATGGGGATAGTGAAGATTTTAGGGGTTGAGGTGGGGTTATAGTTTCCTGTCTGAGGAGAAGACTATGGAAAAGTGGAGCGGCTAAAACTAGGATGTCTGAAGGACCTTAATACTGGCCCCAGATGTTAGGCTATCTGGTCAAGTAACAAAGGCTGAATGAGTTTTCCATTTGCCATTCAGCAAATGCAAATGAGAAACCACTCAGGGTCAGGGGCTTTCCCAGCAGACAATGATCACCAATTAGCAGACACTAATTCTCTTTTGCATTAGCCTCCCACCCTGAGGCCCAACCATCAACAACAGAATACACAGATTAACATGGGAATCACTCCTCCTTGCCCAGGATCACACAGTGTGTGTGTCTGTGTGTATCTATATATATATATATACTCTCTCTCTCTCTCTCTCTCTCTCTCTCTCTCTCTCTCTCTCTCTCTCTTTTTCTCTCTCTCTTTCTTCCAGGTCAGCATTCTCTGAAGATGCCAGCCACAGTTGCTGGCGAAATCTCAGGAATAAACTCTTCTAGAACATGGCCACATAGCCCGAAAAACCCACAAAAAACTATGGATGCTGGCCATGAAAGCCTTTGACTTCACATAAATCTATTTACATAGACACAAATTCCACACTGAATTCCAAGCAATAAATATGAAAAATTAAACCAAGAGTGACTCGAAGGGGGGGGGGGGGAGTTGTATTCCAGGCTGGGTGCCACCACAGTAAAGACTCTTATCCCTGAATGTCTCCAACAAACATCTGCAGAATGTGAAACAAGCAGGAAATCTCAAATTGATCACAGCAAGTGGCTAAATCTATATGGGAGAAGGCATTCTCATGATGCTAAGAGCCTTAAAGGCTAATATTAAAACCTTAAACCTGGTCTGATAACCAAATAACAGCCAGAATATCCCTTCAACAATGGTGGTATGTGGTAATAGCTGGATGCTTCACACAATCACCTGAATTTTGCATCAGTAGTAGTTTCTGTGCCAAGCATAAAAGCAGCTCCAGAAAGAGTACATTACAATAGTCGAATAGCAGTTTATCAACCCAGCCCAGCAACAGTTGTAGCTGTCACTCCAGACAAGGCTTCCACATTGCCTACATTAATGAGATGTCATGGAATATCCACAAACATTCTGAAAAAATAAGAGGAAACTGATATCTATAGAATATTCATGAACAGAGGAAGCAGAGTGTCTGAGGTAACAGTTCAGCTTGGCAAAAGAATTTAAGTTAGGCATCAAGATTATAAGGACCTAGGAAGACAAAGAACAACAAAATGGTTAGGAAAAGGTTTTGAAAGCTATGTATGGCTCTGTTAAAATAGATAAGTTAGCAAGCAGAGAAACAGGGTCTGAAAGGAAACTTGGGTGAAGACCTGATGGCAGACAGAGGAATCACACAGTTGAGCCAAAGAGAAAACATTATAGTGGGGAAGAAAATTCTCTCACTGATCGTAAAATCTCTGCTGTCCCTTATTTTAGATATACCTGCCCAAAGATCTCTTTGGAACTTCATATCTCCATAGCATTTCTTACTTTTTTAAAAGCACTGTCCCAAAATTCTAGCAGATTGCGGAGTGGGTGGGAGGGTTGCCTCTTTAGATCTGAAGATAAGGTTCTTAGTGGCCAGCAAATGAACACAGAAATGGTAGTGGTACTGAGCACCCGTGATACTCGCAACTCAGAGTGAAGGCACCATTATCTGATAGAAGATTTTCACACTTGCCTGCATCGCTGCTAAAACTTCCTCCAACCGGAGCTAAAGGGAAAAGAAGTCCCTGTGTCTGAATGCCAGGAGCCTTCCACAATCGCCATGGAGACGTGCCTCACTCTTTTGCGTGCCTGAATCGTTGCAAGGGAAGCGGATTTCCTCTTAACGCAAACTTAGCATTCAGAAGAATTCCTCTCCCCAGGAATGATTCAGACACACAAAGGAGGGAGGCACATTTCCATGGTGATAGAGCAGCATTCCAGTCTTTCAGACACAGGGGCTTCTTTTCCCTTTTAGCTCCGTTTGGAGGACGATGCAGGCAGGGACGTAGCTAGGATTTTAGGAAGGGGGGGGGTCCAGACTAAGTGCCACCATTATAATGGGGCTTGAGTGCGGCGGTGCAGCAGCACACACCATTCATTTTTCTAATGGAAGGGGGGGGGCCCCCCCCCCCCCCCCCGCTACATCCCTGATGCAGGCAAGTGTGAAAATCTTCATAGTCTCCATTGTCTTCCACCCTTCCCCCTCCCTTATCAAATAAACAATTCTAAAGATGTCATATATGTGTGTGTAGTGACAGGACGTTACCTAATATGTACGGATTATTAAGCCTTAGTGCATGACTGAAGAACCTGTGGTCCCTGAGACTTTACTGAATTCCATTTCCCATCAGCCATAGTCAGTCTGGTGAGTAATGAGGGAGGGATGGAGCAAGCTTGTTTTCTGCTGCTCCAGAGACTAGAGCAGCAATTCCCAAACTTTGATCCTAAGAGCTGTTCAACAGTGGACCATGCTGCCTCAGAGAGTGGTGGAGTCTCCTTCTTTAGAGATTTTTAAACATAGGAGTTTATCACCCAGACTTTATCCCATGCAAAAATAGGGTTTAAATCAGAAAACTTCCACAAAAATGGGGTCTTTTTCAGATGACATCGGGGGGCATCCTGCAGAGAAAGTGGACAAATCCCACTAAAGCGGACTTGTTTTCAGACGATGATGTGGGCACTGAGTATTAATTCAACATTAACCTGCACAGAAAGTGGACAAAACTGGCTGCTTTTTATAAGTGGTGTGACAACAAAGATACTCCATGTCTGTCATCATAGTACCTCCTTTCCAGATGTTGCCTCAGCCAGTTGCCATAGGCCTGGAACAGATGGGCAGGAAAAAACAACTCGATCCTGCTATTCCCTCAAAGCAGGTTGAAACCCTGCTGCCCACACAGCCCACTCCCAAGGTTCTTCAAATGCACACGGTCCAAATGCTGCGTAATTTTTTTTCTTGCCTCCCCACCATATATGTGCACCATCGCAAAAACATACTGCCTGTGACCCCCAAGTACCTCCCACGTTCAGCCAGATGCCATCCCACTGGATGGCCATCCCTTTGAATGGCCATGCATTGCATGTGCAATGCTCTGCCAGTACAGGGCATCAGTGCAGTGGTGTGTGAGTGATACATTGGCAAAGCACAATCATAGAGTCCTCTCCACATGCCCCCTTTACTTCATGCCATCTTGATGAACTGTATTGTTTGTGTACATTGTAATTACATTCAGTGGAGTTGTCCCACTTTCATTTCTTTATTTGCCACAGCCTTGCACTCACACTGGGGACTTTATATCCAGGGGCGAAGATGCCCATCTTCTAATAAGTCAGACTAACCCAGGTTCTGTTTGGTCCAGTTTTTAGCCGCTATGCATGGTATCTGGAGGACCATAGTTTGGGAAGGGCATGGAGCAATGGATTAATGCTACATTAAAAGAGATTCCACCTCTACATTAGGAGGAATTTCCTGACAGCAAGAGCTGTTCAAAGAGTGGAACTCACTCCCCTGGAGGGTGGTGACATCTCATTCTAAGGAAGTTTTTAAACAGATGCTGGAGGGTGCTTTGACTTTGTGTTCCTGCATGACAGAATGGACTGGATGGCCCTTGTACAGTAGTCTCCTCCAACTCTGTGATTCTATGAAATGTTTGATATAATAGCGTGCCATTCTCTAAGACTGCAGACAGACCATTGATGAAGACAAAGTTCTTTTACCTGCTCTGTATAGACACAAGAATAAATAAATTCAGGCAGTAGTGAATTAAGATTGCATTGATTACTACTGCAGTTAATTCCAGGTTAATTTTCAACCCACATAAAAGCAAAGAAAGTTGTAACATTTACCTAAATGATTTATAGGTAATTTCTCAGGGTGGTGGTGCAACTGAACAGTAGGTATATGCAAGATTAGAGGTAAATGCAAGATGTTCATGCAGGGTGTTCACAAATTGTAGCAAACGAGTAAAAATTCAGTGCTGAAAAGCAGCTGAGTGCTGTTTTAGAATCTAAAATTTAGATGATATAATATTATCTAATGCTACATCCATCCAGCTGTATGAAGTGGTGATTCCAAGTAGTTCATGAGCAATTATCTGCCTCATACATCCACTAAAACCCTTGGAGGGTGTTCTTAACACAGCAAGTGGCAATAAAATACAGTGCAGCCCTCCTCCTCACTCCTTTCAATCTGCTCCATGACTGGATTGGGATTGTCATTTGACATTTTGGGGAAATTAATGGGAGCTCCAACCCTTCCATAGCTGCATAGCAATCAGAAATCAATAAATGCTTTCCCTAACATTATATTTCTGTGCTGGTGGGAGGGCAGGGGGACTTAATTTGTTGAGCCTCACCAGTTCACACTGCATATTTTTTAAAAAGGCAAATCTGCTCTTGATATCCTGAGCCAAAATAAACATTTAAAAGGGGGTGGGGGTGGATGAATTACTGGATCAGCACAGGTTTCCTCATGCAATCTCCCTAGCCACATCTAGTGCCGCTGCAGCTACTGGTGCATCGAGAGCTGCTGAGATATGTAGATACCTGCTCAGTGTGACAAATCAGGGTTTTTAGTTTTTAATTGTTGTTTTTATGCATTGACATTGTGTTTTTAATATGTTATACTGTTTAATATTGTCTTAAGGGGGGGAGGGATAAAGTGTTTTTAATTGTCATATTTTATATCTTACTGTTGTTAACCGCCCGGATTGGATTGCCAGAGGGCGGTATACAAATAAATATTATTATTATTATTATTATTATTATTATTATTATTATTAGAGTACAACTGATTTTCAGTGAAATGTACTCTTGCCTTGGCAGGACTCTGTCCACCCAAGGCACTGGCAGGTTAGAGAAAGGGGAGAAAAAGGAAGACATTGCCTCTCCAAATAAGAATTCAGGAGGGGAATGGAATTTTCCGTCATTCCCCACAATTCTAGCATTGCAAAGAGTGAAACATTGAAAATGGTTCACATCTAGTTCTCTTATGTTTATTGTGTTTGCATTCCCGTAGCTATGTCTATCTTTTTGCTTTGCATGCCTAAACTCTATTTCTAAATGCCCAACTGAAGTTTTAATCTACTGCCATGCTAGCAATTCAGGGACTGAAGTAAGACTTCATAGGGGAGCAAAATTCTTATTGGGAGGACAATATCCTCATTCCCATCCTCACCAGTTGTCATTAAATCCCCAAATGGAGTCTCAAACTAAATGACATGCTATGCTAAATACACTGTATGCTGCTAAATCTCTCTTTCTTTGTCACATTCAAATAAATGTGGAGAACTCCTGCCAGGCCAATACACATAGGCACCTGCCCCAGCCAATTTTTTCCACAAATTCCAACTCCCCATCTCAATAAGGGTTTTAAAAAAGAGAGGGGAAAGTATATTGGCACCAGTGGTCCCAGGCCTGATCATACTTCATACTTAATTGGAGGTAAGAAAGAAAGAGAAAGAAAGAAAAAAGTGAGAACCAAGGCATGCTATGCATTTAATGTATTGTACAGCCCACCCTTACTATACATATGTGAAACACACTGTTGTGCTGATACTGATGATTTCAGAGAAACAGGCTACAAAGCAGATGGGAGAATTCACATCCAAACACTTACTTTATCCCTTCCTTCCTTGATATCCCATCTTTCCCCCAATATGAGACCAAAGGTGACTCATAATTTGAGTTGAAACAAAAAACGGTTACATATAGTACAAAAATTAAAAAACAGTAAGTAAAGAATGCTATTAGAAAAGACAATAATACCTGCTGAAGTTGAAAGAAGTCAGAAGAAGTGAAAAACCCATTATAGGTGGATAAACTCAATCACAACAATAGCCCTGAGTTTGCAAGACCTGAGCAGAGCTATTAATGACAGGGGCTCTGGAGGTCTCTCATTCATAGAGTTGCCATACAGTAAATAACAAAAACAATTAATTGTTTGGGAACTTGCCTTGGCAAAAAAATCATATGGAGGAACCTGAAGGTTTCTCTAACATACCATTTGTATCAATTTCATCACATTGCCAGGCTCCATCCTCAGGAATCCTGGGATTCCTAATCTGGAGTCAGACCCATATGTATGGTTCCGTCATGATGATATGATGATATAGCATTATGATAACATAGTGATTTATTAAGAAGGTGATACTAATCATATTTGAATCCAAGCCTGGGAAACAACAGGAGGGACAGATACCCAGCAGTGAGAAGGATTGTGGTTTTATGGCCCTACTCTTCTTGCAGTGGATCTGGACTGTAAACAAGGGATGCTCTCCTTCCTTAAGTGTGATTGGATGATAATACAAGAAAGGGAAGAGGGAACACAAAAGGTTGCTTTGATCTGGATCAAAGGCCAGAGATCACGACCAGGGAGGGGGGCTGGATGATGGAATTCTTATGTTAAGGTCCGAGGGTGGAAATCTTCAGTTCCAGCAAAAACACTGGACAGGTGACTACTGTTTTAATACAAGGAGTAAAAGTCTTTTGTATTCTGTCACAACAATATGTTTTCCGGGTTATTGGGATTGAGTTCACTGGTTCTGACATCTGGGGAGGTACTTAGAACACTGCTTCTCACTCTTGGCCCTCCAGATGTTTGGGATTTCAACTACCAGAAATCCCAGCCAGCATGGGCAACAGGAATTCTAGGAAGTGAAGTCCCAAACATCTCAACAATGAAAGTTTGAGAACCACAGACTTGCTTTTTTCTGCTAAAGAGAAAATTCTCCAGAACTAAAATTATCAAGGTGGTGGAGATGCACAATAGCGCACAGATTACTTCACAGTTCAGGAGAGGAACTAGAGCTCTCTCTCCCCCAAAGAAGTCTAAATATCTCACAAGACTTCAAATCCCAGGATTTCTTACCATAGTGCTGTGACAAAACAGTTTAAAACTGATATATGTGTTTTGTACAGATTAATAGTAGTAGTAGTATTTATTTATTTATTTATATCCCAACTCTCCCTACGGATCGAGGCGGGTTACAATACATTTCAATAAAAACACAAAAATATACAAAATATACAGAATGTATATTAGAAAACAAAACTAACCCTACATAATCCCCTAACCCTCCCCCATAAACAAAAACAATAAAAATACACATTGAAAATAGTTAAAATTGGTGGACAGAAGTGAGGTAGCTTGGGACATACATTAGACTATATTAGTATAATGAGAAGTCAGTCTCAGTCTGCCAGAAGAGATCCGTCTTCACAGTCTTCTTAAAGGTCTCAAGAGTGGTAATATGACGGATCTCCTCCGACAGGTCATTCCACACCTTAGGAGCGGTGGCTGAGAAGGCCCTCTGGGAAACTGCAGGCAACCTGGTCTTCTTTGACTGCAGTAAATTCTTCCCAGAGGACCTGAGTGTGCAGAGTGGATTATATGGAAGAAGGTGCTCCCGCAAGTAATTTGGACCCAAGCCATGTAGGGCTTTAAAGGTTATAACTAACTCCTTGTACCACACCTGGAAACTAATTGGCAGCCAGTGGAGAGATTTTAAGATTGGTGTTATTTGGTCGGCTCTGGATTTATCGGCAGCCAGTCTGGCTGCCATATTTTGCACCAGTTGAAGTTTCTGAACTTGGCACAAGGGTAACTCCACGTAGAGCGCATTGCAGAAGTCAAGTTGAGAGGTTACCAGCATGTGTACCAATAAGTCCCCTTGAAACCCCTTGAAACCACAAGAAGCTACACCATCAGCCAAAGGATGAGGACAACGATGTGAAGAGAATCATTTTAACTTAATAAACCATTGTAAAATCAGGCATTCTCTCTCACCTCCTCCCTTCATTGCTGTTAGAAGAATTTGAGGTTTTCAGGGTGCTCTGTATGCCTACACTCATCCTGAGTTCTTTAGCTCCAATTTCTCCATTTGCTCACCTGTCTATTGCAAGGCATGGTCATACATATTTTGAGTAGCTAAGGCCCAGTACATACCTCCCTGAAAGTCTGGGCTGCAGGCACCCAGTTTTCCTCTGGAGGGACGCTACAGCAACCAAACCGCACGGCATCACTCCGGACCAAAAAGAACCCAGAAAAAACAGATTCTTGGCACACACAGTGTGCCAATGGCACACTGTGACATGTCCATGACGCAAGCGCAGTGGGCAGAGGTGCAGATGATGCACCCTGCTTGCGTCATGCACGTGCGCCCCATATGGACGGGAGCCCAGCATGATGGCGGCGGTGGCACATTCTAGAGTTCCAGAGCGTGCAATTTCTGTGTGCTCCAGAATCCTAGAATTGGTGCAGGCACGCCGCTTCTCACCCATCTGTCTCAGGCCTAAGTAACTACAGGCCAATGTCATATGACATGAGAACTCCTCTCTTCTCTACCTCTTTGTCTTTTTCTGTGTTCCCTCAGCTTCAAGATGGTGAATTAAAAGGCTGAACTTTTACTGAGGCTCTCTTTGTTTTACCTAATCTTTTAATTAGTTAGGATGCAGGTATTTCATATGTATGTACATCCTAAAAGCAATTAGTAAAGTTCAGTGTCAACTTGACACTGCTTATTTTGTGTGTTTGTTTTAATTTAAACTAGTTTTAGGAGGTACAGAAAACTGAGGCACTTACTCTGCTGAGGGAAGGAATGCTGTTTCCTAACAGTTCCAGTCTTCATATTTGTCCCTAAAGGGGCTGACACCCTGGGATATACTTAGATTGCACACACTTAAATTGTAAATAGTGACAGAGAAGATGTCCCAGTAGAGTCAAATGACATTTTGCTCCTGAAGGCAAAGAACAAAATGATGCTTCCTACCCATTACTTATAGAAACCAACTGAACTGGAAGTGGAAACTTTCTTTCAATGCTTGGTTATGGACAGCGTATTGCACCACATCTCAAGCACAGCATAGTATAGGAGATACATCACCAGGACAGGCCATGTAACATTCATGGCTCTGCCTTCCAACAAAAGGGAACACCCTGTCCCTCTAGCATTTGCTGCCTGATATAGCTACCTGCCTTTGCCTTATTGTAGGGCATCCTTACTAAAGCAGTGTAAACGTAAAATTATTAAAAACAAGACTGGGCCCTTTCCATTAATCATATGCTGCTCAAATGTTTTATGTTTTGAAAATTTTCATTTTCATTGATGTACTTTGTTTTTTTATGTTTGCCTTAGGTCTGTTGACTACAATAAAGGCTTGATTGATTGGTTGGTTGGTTGATCATATGCTCAAGGCATCAGATCCTGACTGAGCTTGGAAGCTAAGCAGAGTCAGTCCTGGATAGTACCTTGATGAGAGGCCACCAATGAATACCAAGTGTTGTAGGCTGTACTTCAGAGAAAGGAATTGGCAAAACTAACTCTGAGTATTCCTTACCTAAGAAAACCCAATGAAAGCCATAGGGTCACCATAAGCCGATAGGCAACTTGAGGGCACAGGCACACACACATACTGTCATACGGGTAATCAGCAACAGTAAAGTTGCCTTATGAATAACCACAGGCTAGTTATCAAATCCCCTTTTACCAAGAACCTGCTCATGTTCTAAATACTTAAATCATCCTTCTAGTCAGGCAGAAGGAAGAACACATTCCATGGTGATATTGCTGGTCCCATGTCAACAGGCCAATCCTACCATGTCACCAGAGGAGACACTTCCTGTTGAGCTTGCATTTGCTGACACTAAAAGAAAAAGGTTGTCTATGTACTGTATTTATACAGCAAATGTGTTGAGAGCAAAGTGAGAGCTGCTGGAATCTATTAGTTAAACAAATACGTAAAGGCAGGCTTTAAAAGAGAGAAGAAAAGCAGAACTGAAGAGATATAATTTGCTCAGCTCAGAGGAATAATATTGGAAGGAGGCCTTATCTAGTTTGGCACATTTAGCTTCCTATGCTTCAGTGCCACAGAGGTCTGTTTTCCCACATTATCTTCCATAGCATGATAAATATAACAGAACTTCTATCATCCCTTACTCAATATGACAGAAAGCTCAACTTTATACAATTATATCACCCCCTAGTGGCTTTAGCCTAAAGGAAAAGGGATCCTTTAAATTCTGAAGAGAATGCTCCGTGGCATATGTGATGTTAAGGCAAAATCCTAGAAATAACTCATTCCCAATGAAATCAGAAAGTATGAAACATACAAATTTCACTGCTTTCCATGGCTCATAGAAACAGCTGATGTGTTAACAAAAGTTTTGTATTGTATACAAGATAAAAAGACAGCGAGGCATTATGTCAACTTAAGAGTCTGTAAAGAAACAGAGGATATTCTTTTGAGTTAGGCATTAGATGGGTTTTGGAGTCCTTGTTAACATCATGGTCAAATATTAGTAGGGGTCCCATAAGGGTTAATTAATATTAGTGATTTTGATACTCCTAAGCTGCGAACTTCGTCCTTCAGGGGAAGTGTGACCCCATTCAGGACAGGTGGATAAATTTCCTTCCCCTGGCCTCAGGAACCTATCACCAGTACTTCCGTTTTCTCTGGATTAAGGCTGAGTTTGTTTTCCCTCATCCAACCCATTACCGACTTCAAGCAGGCATTCAGAGGAGAGACGGCATCCTTAGACACTGCATCAGTCGGAGGCACAGAGAAGCATATTTGGGTGTCATCAGCGTACTGGTAACACTGTGCCCCATGCCTCCGGATGATCTTTCCCAGTGATTTCATGTAAATGTTAAACAAAGTGGGGGACAAAATAGCTCCCTGAGGGACACCAGATGTTAGTTCCCTCTTAGAGGAGCAAATGTCCCCCAACTGCACCATCTGGAATCTTCCCGAGAGGTAGGAACAGAACCACTGGAGCACAGTGCCCCTGATACCCAACTCCCTCAGGTGTTCCAGAAGGATACCATGGTCAATGGTATTTAAAACCGCTGAGATGTCCAAAAGCACCAACAAGGTCACACTTCCCTTGTCGATGCCCAGACAGAGATCATCGACTAAGGCGACCATGGCAGTCTCAACTCCATATCCCGATCTGAAGCCAGTTTGAAATGGGTCCAGATAATCGGCTTCATCCAAGACTGCTTGGAGTTGGAAGGCAACCACCCTCTCAATCACCTTACCTAAAAATGGCAATAATGAGACTGGTCTATAGTTATTTCTCACCAGGGGGTGAGTCTCCCTTATTTGGGAACAGGAGTGTTTGGGATTTTGGATATTTTTTTTTTTATTTTATTGAATTTGGAATATTTGCATATACATAATAAAGTCTGGAGATGGGACCCAAGTCTAAACATGAAATTCATTTATGTTTCGTATACACCATTTGCACATAGCCTGAAGGTAAATTCATATAGTAGATCCTTGGTATCACCTGGGATTTGATTCCAAGACTCCTCCCCCCCCTGTGCATACCAAAATATTTATTTATTTATTGGAATATTTTCAAGATGTGGATGGTTGACTCCACGGATGCAGCATCCGTGGATATGGAAGACCAACTATACATGATATTTTTATTAATTTTGTGCATGAAACAAAGTTTGTGTACACTGAATTATGAAAAAGCATAGGTGTCACTTTCTTAGGCACCCATGTGGACAATTTTGGATTTTAGAGTATTTTGAATTTCAGTATTTCAAATAAGAGATAATCAACCTGTAAAAGTTATTTCAAATCAATGACATTGATGTTCCAATATTTATAATAATCTGTAACATTAATTCAAAGTAACACTTTTAAGGGGCCTGGGGATGGGAATTATTAGCCAGTTTGGGCCTTTTATTTTAAGTCGATTTTTAAGAAACAAAAGTAAACCTTTAGTAAAATATTATGATGGCCAGCATGGCATAGCGGTTTGAGCATTGGACTAGGACTCAGGAGACCAGGGTTCGAATCCCAGATTGGCCATGGAAACTCATTGGGTGACCTTGGGCAAGTCACACTCTCTCAGCCTCAGAGGATGGAAATGACAAACCCCCTCTGAAGAATCTTGCCAAGAAAACCCAGTTATAGGGTCACTATAAGTTAGAAACGACTTGAAGGCACACAACAACAACAAGAAAATACTACTAAATGAGTAAGGCGATGTGTCGCTTTTAATTAGGTACAGGTAACAGGAATTAATAACCTTTTAAAGTAATGCTAACATTTTTTTCATCTGCTAATTTGTAACTGTAACTTGGACCTGAGACAGACGGGCGGGAAGGAGTGTGCCCATGCCTATTCTAGGGTTCAGGAGCACACAGCAACCGCACGCTCCTGAACCCTAGTCCATACAGGGGCTGCCATAATGATGCAAGTACGGTGCCACATCCTCACATCAGGGTGCCGTGTTTGCATCATTGATGTGGCACAGTGCGTTAATGGCGTAATGATGGCGGCACCCACACACACCAAAAAGAACCCACTTTTAGCAGGTTCTTTTGGGTGCAAAGGGAGCCTGCGCAGTTTGGTTGCTGCAGGCTCCCTCCAGAGGGAAAATGGGCAGCTCCAGACCTCCCTTTTGGGGCAGTCAGTCAAGCCCGTAAATAATAATAATAATAAAATTTTATTTGTATACCGCCCTTCTGAAAATCAGGGCAGTGAACAACAGTAAATAACAATACAAATAAACAGAACCATTTGATACATAATGGCTAAACTAGAGATGGGCAGATGAGAACCATATGGTGTAGTGGACTCAGAATTGCACTACAACTCTGGAGACCAGGGTTCAAATCCCCATCAACCATGGAAACCCACTGGGTGACCCTGAGCAAATCACATTCTCTCAGCCTCAGGGAACGGGAAAGGCAAACCTCTAAACAAATTTTGCCAAGAAAACTCTGTGATAGGTTCACAACTTGAAGGCACACAACAACAGATGAACAAAGTGCAGCACTCTGGATATTGCTTGACTCCAATTCCCAGCATTCCTCAACCTATGTTCAACAACATGATTTCCACCACAGAGTTAAACCACAGAAAACTTTCTTTTCTAAATGTTAGAAATACATCCTTCAAGAGTATGGTGTTCAATGTTTTTCTTTCCTCCTACATTCTGAAAGTGGGTTTGTTATCCTTTCTGCCTGACTCTCTTTTTAGGACCTTATGCAAAGATCTGAAAATGACCTGACAAACAACCAGATGTTGATGTTCAATTAATCTGTAGGGAAGAAAATAATGCTTTGATGAAAGCTCATCTTCCTGCCATTTCAGCAGAGTGGCAGTATGATTGGAGGTCAGTAGATGCTCTTATCCCTGTGAGTTTTGTTTATTTGGTTGCACACTGTGTTTACTCACAGAATGTATCCTGAGGGACTGCCTATTAGCTTTGGCAAACTATAGACACATTTCAGTTTTTTTAGGTGCTTGGTACACAACATTACCCTGAAATGAGGAACTAATGAAGCCTCCACATTTTCTTACCATTAATCAGAAAAGCCTGTAGATCAGCCAGTGCTCAGAAAATGGGTTGTCCTGATCTAAACATGTTCCATGGTCTGAATTCAAATAAGGACTTTTTGCAGTTTAGAGGGTCAAAAACATCTTTGGTGCAAGCCAGCACTTGCTGACTAATGGAGCCTGTCTTCACACAGTGGATATATTTTTACACCTAATGGGATTAAATGGTCTGTTTCATGACTCTGGGTATTTGCAGACAGGATGGGATCCAGGCATTCATTTCCCTATCTAAATAAAATAGTTCTGCCTAATGAATGCTAAGCAAGCAAGGGACAGATCTGAACACTCTAATGCTCCTCAAAGCACCTTTTAAAAATTGGTCTATTTTGTTGTGGAAAAAATACCTTTAAGATATTGATAGTATGCATGACTTGAAACTGGCTATATTGAGTGCTTTAGGAGAAAACTTCTAATATATTTAATTTAAGGATAAAGAGAGTATGAAGGAGAATGCACCAAGAGAGAGCGACAGACAGAGAGAGAAAAAGTGCTTGCCTGTGGTAATGGCTGAATTCAACACATTAAACAGACAGTCTAAGCATTTAAAAAGGAATGCCATAATCACTAATTGTTTCTCTAAAACAAGTCATGCCAAACTAATCTGATCTCTTTTTCTGATAAAATTACAAGCTTGGTAGATGAAGGGAATTCTGTGGTTGTAGCATATCTCAATTTCAGTAAGGCCTTGCACAATGTCCCCCATTATATTCTTGCACACAAGCTAGTAAAATGTGGGCTAGACAATGTTATTGTTAAGTGGATTTGAAAACGGCTGACCAACTGAACCCACAGGGTGCTCACCAATGGCTCCTCTTCATCCTGGGGAGAAGTGATCAGTGGGGTGCCACAGGATTCTGTCCTGGACCCAGTGCTATTCCAACATCCTTATCAATGACTTGGAAGTGGGAATAAAAAGCATGATTATCAAATTTGCAGAAGACATCAAATTAGGAAGGGCAGCTAATACCCCAGGGAACATGTCAAAAGTCAAAATAACCTTAATAGATTAGAAAACTGGGCCAAAACTAACAAAATGAGTTTCAGCAGGGAGAAACATAAGTTTCTACACTTAGGCGGAAAAAATGAAATGCACACACATAGGATGGGAAACACCTGCCTTGACAACAGTACATGTGAAAGGGATCTAGGAGTCCTAGTAGACCACAAGTTAAACATGACTCTTGTGGTCCCTTCCAACTCTACAACTCTATGATTATATGAAACAAGAGTCAACAGTATGATGTGGCAGCTAAAATAGTCATGCAACTCTAGGCTCACCAATAGAAGTACAGTCCTCCCTCCGTTTTTGCAGGGAAACCATTCCAGACCCCTGAGAAAATGAAAAACATGTATATTCAAACCCTATTAGCTTGAATGGAGGTGCACTCCCATGGGGGTGTGCAAGCATGGGCCATGGGCATGCATCCCATTTCAACTTCGCCCCCATGGGGCATAGATCCTAAGTCCGTGAGAATGGAGGGAGGACTGTATAGAATCAAGATCAAAGGAAGTAACAAGACCACTCTATTCTGCTTTGGTCAGACCTCAACTGGAATACTGCATCCAGTTCTGGGCAACACAGTTCAAAAAGGATGTTGACAAGCTGCAACATGTCCAGAGGATGGTGACTAAAATGGTGAAAGGTCTGGAAACCTTATGAGAAGAGGATTAGGAAGCTGGGTATGTTCAACCAGGAGAGCAGAGATTAAGAAGTGATATGATAATCCTGTTTAAATAATTGAAGGGGTTTCATACTGAGGCCCCATTCATACTGGCCTAAAAGACATGGAGGGAACTGGGATGATCCGGATGCCCCTCCCCCGAATCGCTCCGTTAGCAAGTGCCCACTACAAATTGAAATCGAATGCATTTTGACAGAAATCGAATGCATTCTGTGTCTGCTGGCGAGGTGGCCGCTGCCAATCAAGCTATCGTCATGGTGACGTTTGCAGGGCATCAGGGGAAGTGTCCTCCCTTTTTAAAGAGCCAGGCACAGGGGTTTCAGCGGCTGAAGCAGGGAGAGAGATGCCTCTCTCTCTCTCTCTCTCTCTCTCTCTCTCTCTCTCTCTCTTAATAAACCTGTGGGCTTTTGGGTCAGATCTGCCCCTGTCCCAGGCAAAGGATGGGATTGCCATGCTTTTTTATTTTTTTTATTTTTATTTTTTTATTTTTTTTTATTTTTTTGCTTTTAAAAGCAACATTAGCTTTCCCTTTGCTTCCCTTGCTGTATCTGCTCAAGAAGACAAATCATTCGCATATTTGCTCAAAAAAAATTGTTAAAAATGTAACACTGATTGTTTGCAACATTTGTAGCTTCTCCCTCTGCAGAAAGCAAGGAGATCCAAGGATATCCAAGTGCAAGCCTGGCTCCATCTGCCTCTGGAATATAAACCATGCGCATGTTCGCTCAAAAAAATTATTAAAAATGTAACATTGATTGTTTGCAACATTCTGGAATATAAACAATGCGCATGTTCGCTCAAAAAAAATTGTTTGAATTTGAAAAGGGGGGGTGGTTGCCTGACATGAGCTCCGTTCATGACCTGATTTTTTCCTCCTGCAAGGGAAGGAATGCCCAGCGACAGAGGGCTTTGGGCAGGGGATGCAGGGAAAAGAGGCTCCTAAAGAATGCCTTCCCTTGCTCCCTTCTTCCCAGGGCTCTTTCCTCCTCCCCCTCCCCTCCGATGAGGGGAGGAAATGCCTTGCCCTTTGCCCACCCTCTGACCTAAATCCCTCCCTCAATTTGCCTCGATCGTGATCGAGGCCAAGTTCTCATTCCCAGGACCCGGGGTTTTTAAAAAGAAACGGTATTTGCGCCGATTTCAAAAGACCCGAGCTAGGGGCCATTTAACACGGAACGGGTGTGCAAGCCCCGGATTCGCTTGTGTGAGATTCGGGGTGAGTAGGAACTTCACGTGATTGAATCGGTTTCAGAATCGATTTTTTTTGTAGTGTGAATGGGCCCTGAGATGGAGCAATTTTGTTTTCAGCAGCTCCAGAGTACAGGAGCCAGAGCAACAGATTCAAACTACATGAAACGAATTCCACCTAAATATTAAGAAGAACTTCCTGAGATTAAGAGCTAGTTGACAGTGGAAGATGCTGCCTCGGAGTGTGGTGGAGTCTCCTTTGGATGTTCTTAAACAAAGGCTGGATAACCATCTGTCAGGGGTGCTTTGGCTGTGGATTCCTGCATGGCAGAGAGTTGGACTGGATAGCCCTTGAGGTCTCTTCCAACTATATGATTATATAAATATATGAATTATTTATAGATCCTACCTGAACAGTAACCCATGCTCCTTAATTTCCCTGCTATATTAAAGGTTTGCACTATGGCAGATGTGCACAATGCTGGTAGACCCACAGGTCACAAGGTCTGCTACAAATGCCTCAAAAAGCAAGCAAATGGAAGTTGCCAGAGCTACCTGTCAAAAGGTATTGCGCAAGCTGTTCTATCTTTCCTTTCTTTATGTTTATGAAGAAACTCAGAGGAATAGGTGGGGAAACATGGGAGACCTACAAAGTGAAAACAGCATTGTTTGGACACAGATAAAGCCATAAAAATAATGTGCAAGGTGGGGTAACTGCAAATCAAAGCACCCATGGACTAGCTCTCCTGTTTGACACTCAGCATCTGCATATATTTTGACTCCTTCCTTCAGAATAGCCATTTGTTTTGTATAAACACCTTTTCACAAAACCAGACTTCTTGTTCTTTGACTGATATTTTGTAAGCCAAAGGTTCCCATTTAAATGTCTGCAACACTCCTTATTCTGAAGTCTTTAAAACAGCACACAATGAATCTGTTTATTTTGGCTGTGATCTGCTACTTTAATGTTAGTCTTTTCCGTGATGGTCAGCCAAATCTCACCTGTAAATTTTATTTTGCAGGCAGAAACTCAGAGAGAAATTTAGAAGTTTAAGCAAGCAGGCAGACAGGCATCAGTTTTGCTGATGTAGTGACTATTCCTACACTAGGAGGTTATTCAGATGGTGAAAATAATCCAGTAGAATCTGGGTTAAATCCTTGTTGTTCACATGCATTTCAAATACATGCAGTTCAATTAGGGAGGGGCTGCTAAAAAAAAACATTTAACCTGAGGTATTCAATATCGGGGATGGTCCAAGTTTTTCTAAAAGATTCAGATTCTTGACTGTGTGAATAACCAATGCGAATAGACCTGGAATAAACTGGGATAAAATTCTGCATGCCTTGAATGTGCTTTGAAATCATCCACAACATCAACTCCATCTTTATTCGACTGCTGACATGTGCAAGCAACTGAACTCACAGAGATGCACATTAATAGAGTTCTATAGTGTGAACAACAAACTCAGAATGCACTAAAAAACAACAACATATGAATGACCCCTTAGATACATAGTGGGAAACAGTGACATTACAGTATCATGAAAACAGAAGGATATGGTGGCTTGGATACCCTGAATTTCAAGAATGCCAGGTCATTTTGCAGAACTGTAAGAAACAGCATGCGTCTAACATCTTGTGCTGATTCAAAAATCTGTTATTCATCAATTGCTATTTTTTTAAAAAAATGTATTGACTTTTGAAAAAGTTAAATGTTTATACAGCCTCTCACATAACTTTTGCTTTCTACCCTTTGAAGTCTTTTTTTTTTTTCATATACAGTATGTGTGTGTGTATGAAAGTCCTTCTGAATCCAATGGGACTTAGGGGCTGAAATGACCATCCATAAGGGGCAGCCTGCAGCCACCTCAGTCTTCAATGGATTGGGGTCACAGAAATCGCACACTGCGGCCCCAATCTGGCCTTTCTGTGGCACAAAAAAAAGCTGCAAAAGGCAGTTCCTTTTTGTGTCGCAAAAAAGGAACCATAGCCGGCGCCACAGCTTTTTAGCCATAGCTCCTGTGATGCTGCATTATCTGGACATAGTGCCAAAGGAGCACCATGATGCCATGGCCATCGTGTGGTGGGGCGTGCAATTTCGCACCAGCATGGGAGTGAAGATGGGGCATGCATGCACTGTGCAGATGCCAATGGCTATTCTCTGTCACTGAAGACGAAAGGCCTGTATCAATTCCAAGATAGCTTCATTGAGTTGTTTGTCAGTCACCATGGAGTAGTTAACATTTTCAAACTAAAATCACCTTCTGATTTTCAGTATGTGTGTATGTGCCTTCAAGATGCCTGTCAGCTTATCATGGCCCGCATGAATCATAGGGTTTCTTATGCAAAGAATACTCAGAGGTGGTTTTGCCAGTTCCTTTCTCTGAAATATAGCCTACACCACTATATGGTGGTATTTTCTGGCAGTTTCCCATCCAAGTACTAATCAGGAATACTGCTGCTTAGCTTCCAAGATCAGAAGGATCTGTTGCCTTTAAGGTATTTGGGAACTTTGTAGAAAAATGTGGCCATTTTCTGCCTAGGAGGTCTTGTGTGACAATTATCTGCACTTCACAGGAGGTGGCTGAATTGTTTAACAGGCAATGTTTGTACCTAAGAACTTGGCAGGCATTTCAAACTGTTTAGAGAGATATTTAATACTTTAAAAAAACAATAAAGAGGCAACCTCTCCCTCACCACAAACACACACTGAAATATTCTTATGCGGAAAGCCATTGACAGAACCTATGCCAAAGGTTAGACACTCTGCAATGCAAGTAAAATAAACATCATTGCTCTGTTAGCACAAGGCCCACAAATCACTCAAGACAGCCCTAGCACAGTTTCTTATTGCATTTACAAATATTGCATTTATTGCCTCCATCGTTCTCCCTTATTCTTAGAAAACCATATGAAGAAGTAGACTAACATCAGCAGCAGTCTTCTTTCACATCCTCCAAAAAGTTCAGTATGGGCCGGTACATACCTGCCCTTTGCAACATCCTCGTCACATGCTAGGGTTGCCTCAGGGCGCTCCACCCACACACCCCTCAACCCTAGCACGTGACGAGGTTGTAAAAATGATGGGGGCCTGTATACATGAGCCATTGTTACACTGCCACCGTGGGTTCTTTTTCCGCCGGCGGGAAGCCACACGGTTTGGCAGCTGCAGCTTCCCTCCAGCGGAAAAACAGGTGCTGGGAGGCCACCCTTTTTGGGTGGTCTGTACTGCGCCTATGTTACCAATTTTTGTCTATTTTCCTTCCTTCCCTTTGCCCATTTCAGTAGGAATTTCTGTCCCTTGTTCTGTCTTTTTTACAGTGTCATTCATTCAGGTACCATTGAACCATGAATAGACTGGCCCTAAAGGGTGGCCTGCAGCCACCTCTTTCAGCACTAGATCAAGGCTATGGCAACTACATGCCACGGTCCCGATCTGGCCTTTCCCCAGCACAAAAAGGAGCCACAAAAAGCAGCTCCTTTTTTGTACCGCAGAAAGGGCACCATAGCTTCCAGTGCTGTGGCTTTTTGGCACTCCTTTGGCACTGTGTCATCTGGATGCAGTGCCATAGGTGCAGCATGATGCCGCTCACCATGTGGGGTGCGCAGTATCACGCCAGCATGGGGTTGGGGTTGGGGCATGTATCATGTAGACACCATGTCTTCACTCTGCCCTGATGCCAACCTTTGTGGCCAGTCTGTTGAGGTTGTATGATAGCCTTCCCCAGCCCCATTCCCTCCAGATGTAACCATGTATTTTTATTCTCTTTTAAGCAATTTACACACATGATTATGCAAATAATATGACCATTTATGGTTGAAATATATGCAGCAGTGGCATAACTTCATAATTTGGATTAAATGAAAGCCATCTTTAGCTAATGTTGAATAATATATTGTTGCCATTTATCATTTTTACCATCTCACATTCTTGGGCAAAAAGATAGAGAATATGTATTGGCAAAACAATGGATGACTAACAAACGTTTTATTTCTCTTTCCCATCATAAACGAAACTAATTACTTTTTTTAAAAAATATGTTCTGAATAATCCACACATACAGTATAACACAATCACACTGTCAAGCATGTAGTTTCTTCTTTTCAGCAAAATCTTCTCCACAAAACATATTTTAGTAGCTTGCTGCCACCTATGGATAGCCAGCCAACAAATGCACACTGCAAATGCAAGATCCATTCTACTTACTGCATTAGATTTAACCAGGGATATATGTATATGAAGAACACCAAAGATGATGCTTTCTCAGAGAGTGGGTACCAAAATTTCCCTGATTCTTCCTTCGTGTTGTGCTTTGCTATTATAGCAGTATAGCAAGAAGGGAGCCCACTGGAAATCTCCTTGTTTCTTCCTTTCCATTTTTAAAAAAAATAAATAAATCTGTTACCCTCAGAAGCTATAGTGCTACAATAGCAAGGGAACCCACTGGAGCACATTGAAGGAATATCACTCTAGTGCAGAGTTTTGTTTTGTTTGTTTGTTTAAGGGAGGAAATGCTTGGCAGGGAAAAGTGATGTCAGCCGAGTGGGAAATAACCAAATAAAGGTGAGGTGTGAGGAAACACATGTAAACATGTGGGAAAACAATGGTACTGGATGGCCATCCAAATTTGTCCCATTGTGGAAAAACTAAAGCAGGAACAATTGCTATAAGCACAGGACCAAACCTGAAATACAAAAGGCATCAGTAACATAGGATGTTATCAGACAAGGGAAATTAGAAGTATAATCTAATGGCAATCCGAATGCAATCATGGGGTTTAACGTTATTGTGTGATAGACTACCACACGCAGTTTCGGACAATGGCAAGCTATTTTTGGGCAATGGGAAGTCAGTTTGAATGCAAATCGACTTCACGTAAATTTGCTGAACTAGCGAATTCACGTGAATGCAATCTGGCCCCACTATCTTTTCATTTGAAAATAAGAGAAATTCTTCCCGTGTGATAAACTCCATAGTGATGATATAACCCACACTTCTTTAGTGGAACAAAGGATTAGTCTGAAAAGGCCCTGAAGCAGAGGTTGTTGGCCCACACTACCCCTTTGCTGTATAGCTGTACTAACAAGATAATATGTGCTGCTGCTGCTGTTATGTTAATGTATACAATGCCGCCATCTTCTGTCTTAATTACAAAGATTTGCTTTTTCAGTGGTCACCAGCACAGGGCTAGGCAACCTGGTGCTCTCAAGATCTTTTTGGACAGCAACAGTGCTTATGTTGAGCTTCTGGGAGTTATCTGAATCAACTGGAGGGCACCAAGTGGCCTATCTCTATATTCAAGAGAATTGTGATGTCTCAGATTCACATTTCATTTCAGTCTCTTTAGGTACATTAGGAAGAAGATCTTGATAATAAGAGATGTACAACTGTTGAATATGCTGCCTCTAAGTGTAGTGAAGTCTAGAGGTTTTTAAACAGAAGCTAGATGGCTTCCTGTCTGGAATGCTCTGTGTATTCCTGCATGGCAGGAAGTTGGACTGAATGGCCTTTATCATCTCTTCCAATTCTATGATTCTATAATTCTAGGTATCATTCAGCAAGCCTCAACCTCCCATCTGTAATAGAGAATCAGTAATTATAGTTACAGGTCTTTCTGTCAGAAAAGTTTAAATGAATGCATAGGAAGTGGATTGAGTACGTGTGGGGAATAATACAACAGGCTAGGGGTGGTCAATATCTGTTTCATAGGTGGACTGCATTCCTTAGGAAGGAACCTCTTGGGGTCAGTATATTGACTGTGGGCAGAGGCAGAAGTGGATGATGGCTGGAGGCAATTTTGAATCATAGAAGCAAGGAAAGCATTGAAAGTGGCACATTTCTTATACACATATACCCTGTAGCTCCCATCTTCTCCCATCTTATCAAGTCCAATATCATCCTGTGCCACCCATCCTCACTCTCTCTGTCCCCTCCTCACACAACCCTCTTTCCCTTCCTCAACCTCATTGTTAGATCAGCATCCCACACTCACACACCTCTTACTCATCCAGATTTCTTATCCCGTCATTAATATCTCTCCACCCTCAGACTCAACCACTATACATTTCTCCAGTGATCCACTGGTGTGTTTCTTCTTCTTCTGTGCACTCCCTTCTCTCTTTCTCACAATTAAAACAGCCTTACTCTGTGCCCTTCCCTCTAAATGTTAATACAATATTGGGGCTGAGGAAGAAGAAGGAATGAAAGCGCAGTGGGAATGGAAGACTTTGGCGACGGAAGATGATTTCAGTCTCAGTCCCAGTCGTCCTCTTCCTCCCCAGCCTTAGGAACATACAGTTGAAGTGAAATGAGAAGGGGTCTGTCAGTGGATTGGTTGCATAATATTACCATTACCTCTTCTCTGCTGTGTCCTACCATCAGGCAAAAAACCTTTTTATTCAGGCAGGCATTTGACAGTTAAGGTAAAGTGTTGCAAAGGGATATTTAATCCAGGGATTGAATATTTAAATAAATATTCATTTTTATTGCTTCAAAATCTAAACTTGTTTCATGCTTTTAACATATGCTTGTCTTCATTTTATTCTTAGCTGCTTTGTGGTCTGTTTTTGGGAGGGAAAGACAAAGTAGGACTGTAATGAATAAATAAACAAATGGTATTAAGTGTCCAGGGCTCATATGACACATGGGCTGTAGAGTGCATTTGGATGGGATAGCATTTTCAACTCCTTGCTCTCAATATGCTTTGAGAACCAAGTGGAGGTTTGTTTTAGCTTACACTGTACTTTTTTTAAAGCTGAACTCAAGAGGGATTGCCTTATCGTTGGGTGAACGTGACAGCCTTCTAATGTGCCTTTGTTGTGGACAATAGGACAGGAAAAACTCTTGTCTGAAATATGGTGAGCCACTGACGTTTTGTATCAACAAAACAGGGCTAGACAAATGAACGGTTCTACTAAGTATGTGGCAACTTCCCCAGTTCTTTTTTCAGTGTCATTCCATTGCTAGTATCATTCCATTAGCATGTATAGCTTCCTTCAGCCTAACACTTCTCGTTTGCCTTTCCCATCTCCAGTATATTCTACCTACAGTCTGTACTAACAAGATGCTGACCTCCATCTCAGGTCACAAAATGCTTCATCCCAGAAATTAATGCCAGAACAAACAAACACACATCTGCCTCACTGACCACTCTTGGATGATTTCTTACTGACTTCTGTTTCAAGACTAATACCTTAATCCTTGCTTGTAGGTGAAATAAACATGGCATTCCTGTTTATTTAGGAACATGCATTTGGAAGTTCAGGCTTATAAATGGTGTGTTCATGTAAAACAAGTTCTGTTTAATCAGTCCAGTGCCAAAATAATCTCTGTGTGAGCTTTGCCCTGCACCTTTCTCCCATGCAGCAGGATGAAATATCCACCACAAGAGGGGAGTAGAGACACATGTCTAGATTTGTAAACCTTTCCTCCCTGTCAGCTGCTGACTGACAGTAAGGCCTTCTTGTAGAGCACTCTACTGTACTAGTCATGAGGTTGCCCCAGTATATGAAAGAATAGGCAGCATGCTTATCAAATTTGCAGATGACACCACATTAGGATGAATAGCTAATACCCCACAGAACAGGATCAAAATTCAAAAAGACCTAACTAGATTAGCAAGTAACAAAGCTAACAAAATGACAGTCAATGTATGGTACTGCACTTAGGGCAAAAAAAAAATGAAATGCATAGATATAGGATGGGGGACATCTGGCTTAAGGAGACTACATGTGAAAGGGATCTAGGCATCCTAACAGACCACAAGTTGAACATGAATCAACAGTGTGATGAGGCAGCTAAAAAAGTCAATTAAATTCTAGGCTGAATCAATAGAAGTATAGTGTCTAGAATCAAGGGAAGTAATAGTGCCACTCTATTCTGCTATGGTCAGGCCTCACCAGGAATACTGTGCCTAGTTCAGGCCACCACAGTTCAAAAGGGATGTTGAGAAACTGGAGTGCGCCCAGAGGAAAGCAACCAAAATGGTGAAGAGTCTGGAAACCATGCCTTATGAGGAAAGACCTAGGCGGTATTTTTAGCCTGGAGAAGAGAAAATTGAGGTGATATGATAGCCTTGTTTAAATTTTTGAAGGAATGTCATGTTGAAGATGGATCAAGCTTGTTTTCTGCTACTCCAGAGAATAGGAAGTGAAACAATGGATGTAAGCTACAGAAAAAGAGATTCCACCTCAACGTTAGAAGGAACTTCCTGACAGTGAGATCTGTTTGACAGTGGAATACACTCCCTTGGAGATTGGTGGAGTCTTCTTCTTTGGAGGTTTTTAAACAGAGTTTGGATGGCCATCTGTCGGGGGTGCTTTGATTGTGATTTCCTTCATGGCAGGGGGTTGGACTGGATGGCCCTTGTGGTCTCTTCCAACTCTATGATTCTATGATTCTATGAACTAGAATAGCTAGGTTATTCTTCTCCACCTCTGACATTGCAATTGGCTTATTGAGGTCACCTGTGCCTAAAGATAAGAAGGGATAGTCCTTCTAAAAGGACTATCCCTAGACTATAAGAATATTCCTTTAGACCACCGATGGAGAGAGTACAAGCTGCATATGGCCCCACCAAGTCCAATTGTAAATCTCTAGGTTTGCTGAACTACTCAAAAGCAATGCTCCCAGCTCACTCAAACAATTCAAGAAGATACAGCAGGTCCTTGTTATCCACTGGGATTTGGTTCCAGGACCCTCCATATATAATAAAATCCATGGGTGCTCAAGTACCATTATTTTCAAAGGCATAGCAAAATGATGTCCCTTGTATAAAATGGAAAATCAAGGTTTGCTATTTGGAATATATACTTTTTTTAAAAAATGCTTTCAAGACATGGATGCTTGAATCCATGGATGAAAAAATCAGTGGATAAGGAGGGCCAACTGTACTGTGATTCACCCCTAAAATGTACAAAAATGTTAATAACAAATGCTGGAAGTATAATGAAAAGGTTGGGGCATTTTATCATAAGTGGTGGTCATACAATAAAGCTCAGAAATTTGGATTCAGATTCAAGTAATTAAGACATTTTTAACATAAAGTTCCAGAAGAGACCTGAATTTTATGTGTTGAGAATGATGGAAGGACACATCAAAAGAAAATTTAGAAGAATTCTGTAGTACATGACTATAGCAGAAAGAATCGTGTATGCTCAGAGATGGAGGGGCTGTACAGACCGCCACTTTGTGCCGGCCTGTACGCGCATGAGGGTTCAACTAGGGCTAAGCGTTCACATGCACAAAGGCCTTGTTGTGCCGTCCAGCTGCCATTATGGCGGGCGCGCGTCCACATGGCATGTACCATGATGATGTCCATGCGGCGCAGCACCCAAATGGTGCTACGCACAAGGGGTGTCATCATGGCGTGCGAGCATGCCTATGTCTCCCCTACTGGGGCGCAAAAAGAACCGACCCAGAAGCGGGTTCTTTTTGCTCCCTCAGGAGGCCACAGCATGTGCTTGCCACGGCCTCCTTCTGGGGCAAACACAGGTGGCATTTAGCTGCCCGTCTGCACAGCCCCGGAATGAAGCTGTTATTCCAGTTCTAGAAGACCGGCTGATGAAGATGAGCTTGCTGAAATGGGCAAACTGCCAGTTTTAAACAAATAAAGTAATTTAAAGAAAGATTGTAATATGTTCATCAATATTTTGAGATAATGTTGAGGGAATTTATTGGTTTTGAGTTCTATAAAATAAAATTAATGATAGGATCACCTTAGAGTCTCCATAAATTGGGAACAACAGCAACAGCAATAGTATGTTTATAGCAGAAGTATAAATTGTATATGGTGTTTAGGAAGTTACATAGTTTGAGTAAAAGGTTTTCAGTTGGGGGAAAGTCATATACTGTACTGATATGTAATAATTATTGTGTGTATTTTGTGTTTTATGTTGGGGGTTATGCCTTTTCTAGTGGTTTTGTTGTGTTTTTTTCTTTATTATTATTTTATTTTATTTGAAACTAGATGTTAGAATAAATATAATATGTTTTTCTAAAGAAGCACTAACAGGATCAATAATTTGAGATATGCAGCTGACACCATACTACTAGCAGAAAATATCGCAGACATGGAACAGCTACTAAGAAACATCAAAGAAGAAAGTTCAAAGGCAGGCTTACTGCTGAACATAAACAAAAATAACGACCACAGAAGATCTACACAGGTTCAACTTAGACAATGAGGAAATTGAAATAATAAAGGTGTTCCTGTACCTTGGGTCAAATATTGATCAGAATGGGACTGCAGTCAAGAAATAAGAAGGCTAGGAATGGGGAGAACAGCTGTAAAAGAATTTAGAAAAGATTCTAAAATGTAAAGATATACAACTGAACATGAAACCTGTCCCGCAGCCATTGTTTTCCCTGTTACCATGTATGGTTCCGAGAGCTGGGCAGTGAGGAAAGTGGATAGGAGGAAAATCAATTCAGAGTGCTGAGGATACCATGAACAGCCAAAGAGACAAGCAAATAGGACCTAGAACAGATCAAGCCTGAAATCTCCATGGAGGCCAAGATGATAATATTGAGGTTGTTGTACTTTGGTCTCATCATGAGAAGGCATGACTCACTAGAAAAGACAATAATGCTAGGAAAGGTAGACAGATGTCAAAAGAGAGGAATAATAATAATAATTAATTTGTTTCATTTATATACCGCTATTCCAAAGATCATAGCGGTGACAGCAAGTAAGCAATTAGCAAGTAAGCTAATTTGCCCCCAACAGTCTGGGTACTCATTTTTTAGTGACCTCGGAAGGATGCAAGCCTGAGTCGAGCTTGGGCCCTTTTGCTGGTCTTGAACTCGCAACCTTGTGGTTTTGAGTGAATGGCTGCAGTACAGGCATTTAACCACTGCGCCACCAGGAAGAATGCATGCTAGATGGATAGACTCTATTAAGGAGCTCATGGGGATGAATTTACAGGTCCTAAGCAGAGCAGTGGAAGATAGGGAGTCTCAGAGATGTCTCATCAACAGGGCCACCATGAGTCTGAATCGGCTCAAAAAAACATACCCAGCATTTTTTTTTCTTCCCTGCACATTAAAGTCCAATGCAACCCAGTGGATATCTTCCATTTTTATTTTGGCAGTTATGTTACATTTTTACATTTACATTTTCTCAGCACAGAAGGTTGGCTTATACGCCAAACCATGCATCATTTCATGTGCTCTTCTACTAGCATATTAAGTTTCATAACATATTTTGTACAGATTTTTTTCCGCTATTGCCCAAAATAAATCCTGGTTTGAAACTATTTTGTGGTTGTTCAACTTAGGTTTTTAGAAACTTTTGAAATAAATATTAGGCCAAATATTAGTTTGCCTGCAAAATGTCACCAAAATTGTTTAAAACAGTACTGTACTAAAATTGTTTAAAACAGTACTGAAGAGTACATTTATGTTGGTAAGGAACTGGCATCAGTAGGTTGGATGCCACTATGTTTTAGGCCCAGGACATTTTCTTTTGATGTCATAAAAGAGTTCTAGTCACCTCCTGTTTTTTGGGAGGGGGGACACCCTCCCAAAAATTGCATAATTGCCCTCCAATGAGTCCAGAAGACATAAGGGGCTGTTTCCAATACAGAGAAATCTGTAAAACATTTTTGGGAAGAGGGGAATACCCAGGTCTAGCACGGGGCACATGTGGCTCCCAGGTAGGATTGCCAGATTTCAAGGCTTGACAGTAAGTTTTGGTGGGTCTTCTTTGTTCTGCATCCATCTTCTGGCTAGAAGCAAGTGAGTTAAGTAAAATGGTCCTTATCTCATCTTTCTAAGGAGACTAATACAGTACTCTCATTTCACTTTGCTTTGGGAATAGCCCTTTTAGCTAAGATTTCTTCCTCAAAATGGGGAAAGTGTGTGTGTGTGTGTGTGTGTGTGTGTGTGTGTGTGTGTGTGTGAGAGAGAGAGAGAGAGAGAGAGAGAAGTTTTGAACTGGGATTTAAGCCATAAAATTGAATGACATAACCAGGGGCTATCCCTTGGTCTCAGATTTTGCCCAGAAACCTCAAGGTTTGGGATGGGATGAAGTGGCAGCTCTGCTTTCAGACCTTGAGGGGTTGCCTATCTTAGCACTAAAGAATGACGCTTTTTCTGGATACACAAATTAAATTGGATGTACACCTAGATTGCAGTATATGAAGAAATCTTTAGGGTTTGAATTTTGGATTCAACACTATGGAGACCAGTGTTCAATTCTCAGTTCAGCCATAAAACCCACTGGGTAATCCTGGGCAAGTCACATGTTCTCAGCCTCAGAAGAAGACAATGGCAAACCTCCTCTGAAGAAATCTTGTAAAAAAAAAAACCATTGTAGATTCACCTTAGGCTCACCATAAGTCAGTGCAAAACAAATTGAAATGACTTGAAGGCACATTAACAACAACAACAACAACCTAGAACAACTCACTGTAATAAAAGTTAAGAACGCTAGATTTAATGCAAGAACATGAAGACATACTGCACAATTATTAGGGTAGAAACAATTTGCTAAAGGGGTTAATTCCAGAACAGAAAATGTGCTAAATAATAATAATAATTTGTTTTATTTATATACTGCTATTCCAAAGAACATAGCTAGTGCAAAATCATTCAAAAACACCACAGATTTCCTTAATCCTGCCTTGACATAATCCCAGCTCTGTCTAAACAGCTGAAAACAAGCTGAAAATGAAACTAGAAGTGATGCCACATTGCTTCCAGTTTTAAGAGAATTTGCCTGTCTGGCCTACTGGAACGTTGTGGGCGTGTAAACTGGCCCCATCCTTCCCACCCCCTGGCTGAAGAGCATTTAAGACAAGAGACACAAGGATGAAGGGATGGAGGAGGACAGTGAAAAGAAGTTCAGCTCTTGTAATGACAGTACGTGACATGGAATGTAAATGATTGGGGGCATATTCTGGGAAAACTCTACCTTTGTCAGTACTTAGTCTCCTGCCTGAGGGAACTGTCACCAGAGGACCTGCTTCCAGTGACACTTCTGAAAAGGATGGGGCAGGATGGAAAAGGTCCATTGATGCTGTTGGTGTCTCCTGCCTGACGCAACTATCACCAGAGGAGCTCCTTCCAATAAATAGACAAAGTGTGGCCCTTCAGGTATTGTTGGCCTGCAATGCCCATGAGGCCTAGGCAGTACACTCAGTAATGAGGAACACCAGGAGTTGTAGACCAACAACTTTACTCACCACCAAAGGAGGAGGAGGGGAGGGGGAGGGGGAGGAGGGGTACAGCAGGTTAAATTCATCATTTTTCAGTGCTTTTAGAATTTACGTTGGAAAAGTTATGGGAATGTATTTTTTAAAGCATATATTCCCAAGATTTTCAAATGACACAAGCTTTTAAAATTGTTGATTTTTAGGAATAAACATATTGTAAGCTATCCACTGACATAAGCATATATTGTTGCTTTAGTGACTTGCATCTGATAGTTGTTTCTTTTTTGGGCATAAAATGCTTGCTGAATGCAGCACAGGTCACCTGAGGACTGCTTTTCAAAATGTCAGGAAAGCAATTATTTAAGCAACTGCGATGACTCAAGTATGAAACAGAACATGAACTGAAGCTGAAATAACCGTGGATCATTCTACAATTCTATGGACATGCAAGATCTATTATTATTATTATTATTATTATTCATAATGTATATCATCATCACTACCATCATCATTTATTACAAAAACAACATGGCAATAGAGCAGCTTTGGTTTTTACATTGCTTAAGACTTGCTTACACAATCACAATGCAGAGGCTGCTATTTCAATAATGTTATTCTGAAACAGCAACCACCTGCTGCTATTTCAATAATGTTATTCTGAAACAGCAACCACCTTCAGCTCTAGTCTCTCCAGGGCCCATAAAGGTGGTTCAGCCACACCACACTACATGCTCGCTGTCCTGAATTGTTTATTGTGTGATTTCCATCACCAGAAACAACAATTTCACTATAGATCAGGAGGGGGAATTCTCTGACCCTCCTTATGTTGTTGAACTGCAACTCTGAACGTCCCCAGCCAGCACAGCCAATGGCCAGGAATTTGGAACCACTATATAGAGGATGCATGATTCCCATCCCTGGTCATTGTTGTAATAGGAAATCTGTCAGGAACCCATGGCTATCACATATTGTTGCTATTCTTTCGATTTAATTCTATCCTGTTTGTTTCTGGAAGGTATGAATACCTCAGGTGCTGAAATGAATTTTGGAATTGTTACCCTAGACATAAGATGTTGTACATAGACAGCTGTTAGATAGGAATAACCCTAGCTGCCAAAGTATCATCTCCTCATTCCAGAGCCAGATTCAGGGGTTTTACTACAGAGAGCAGGGGTGCAGACTACACCAGGTGACACTTTAAGGGGGAGGTGAAATTATTGCTCCCCAAACATCTGCCTTTGGGCAAATATGGGTTGGGCTGTTTGCCTAAGTTCCTTTAAAATGCTGAAGAGATGGTGTGAGTGGAGCAAAGCTCAGTGGGAAGGAAAAGGTAAGGCAGATCTCAAGTCCACGGACTTGGAGGGGCAAATATTTTTGGCTGTGTATATGATATTGTAATTTAAAGGTATACTTTTAATTTTGCTAGTTGTTCATGTCACAGCTATTGCCATTAAATTCAGTGATATACAGGAATTACAATTTAGGAGTAACAATAGTACAAAAAGCATTACTGAGGATTCTGTGTGGTGAAGTATGGGAAGAGTCAATATGTGGTGACACTATGAGTAACTGCACTGGATGACACCAACCCTAGTGATTCCACTGGCCAAACTGAAGTTGTGGAGAATCACTGAAAAGCATTATATCTAGAAGCTACTATCCCATAGATGAAAATATAAGATGCTATTGCTTTCATTTTTGCACACATATTCTATACATATGCAGCAGCTCATTGTAAATTTCCAGTCCACTCCTCACTTCATGATGGAGTTTAAAAAAAAAAAAAAAAACACGGATAGGACTCTAGGACTAAGCTTCCTTTCAATGGGCGATTATCCGAGACTGATTGGATTTTTTTTTACAGTTGCTTAATTACTTAGCAATATACAGGCAAATCATAAGCAAACTAGTAAGCAAGGCAGAAGATCTAATACAGAGTAGGTTTTAATGTGGGGCATTCCATGGCACTTCTCCAATCTTCCCCATCATAGGCAAGTATAATCTGTTTTGAGTGTATAGCACTTCTACTGTGTTTACTTGTCTTGTGTAATTCTTTACAAATAAACCTGAGAGACTTCTTCGTACATACATTGAGCAAGCCATTCTCAGTCAGCATTTGGGATGTATAGAGAGGCAGTGATGGAAGTAATCCTGGTGATAATAAGAGATGTATTTTTTCAAAGCTCACTGACTGTAGCTTGTGCACCCACTGGGCAGTCACAGTAAGATGGAAGATGGAGCAAATCCAAGAATTTTCAGAAGACAGGCAAAACTCTTGTCTCTCATCACCATAGGCATTAAAAAACTACTTCCAAAGTCCCACAGTTCCCAGAAGTCTCTGAGACAATCCAGAATAAGCTGCTGCTTGACTGCACATTGATAGTGGACATGTCAAGTAGAGCTAAAGAGCTAAAGTGTTCTCCTTTCTTGACTGCACATTGATAGTGGATATGTCAAGTAGAGCTAAAGAGCTAAAGTGTTCTCCTTTCTTGACTGCACATTGATAGTGGACATGTCAAGTAGAGCTAAGGAGCTAAAGTGTTCTCCTTTCTTGGTCACTGAAGCTGACACCACAGACTTCTCTACATGCAGGTAAACCATCCTGGCATCCCAGTACATCAACAAAGAACCTTCATTAATGGGATCCTGACCAAATTCATACAGCTGAAAGCCTCGGTCCAAAGCCTTGAGTATCGTCTTGTTTTAGCAGTATGATGTTCCCAAAGGAAACATGAAGAAATTCATGGTTCATGCTGAGCATGATGTGCAGTGGACAGTCAGTAGTACAAAATGAGATCTGTGCTATATTTGCTCCCTAACTATGTTCTCTCTGCATGCATCTGTTAAACTTTAAGCTGTAGCATGCAGTATGCCAGAACAAGATGATAGATAGATAGATAGATAGATAGGTAGGTAGGTAGGTAGGTAGGTAGATAGATAGAAGTAAGAGAGTGGGACTATTCTGGATTCCTTGCCTTCTTTTCCTCCAGCGTGAAGAGGAATATAATTCTGGAGGAAATTTTAAGAAGAAACCTTCTTAGAAAGTCTGTTATTGCCGGGATTTCAACATCCAGATGGTGAATGTGGTGTTTAAGAGAAAAAAAGCAGGAACTTAGTCAATGCTTTCAGGAAATCAGTGCATGCCTATTGACAACACAGTCTGTGAGGCCTGGTGATTTCTTCAGATGCTACAAGATGCTGCTTGGTAAGGTGAGGAAGACAACTTGCCCTCTTGACCCTTGCCCATCATGGCTGGCCATCCGGGGGGGGATGCATTGATGAGATTCCTCACGGATATCATCGGTGCATCCTTCAGGGAAGGACATGTTCCATCTTGTTTAAAGGAAGCGGCGGTTAGGCCGCTCCTGAAAAAACCTTCCCTGGACCTCCTGGATATGAGGAATTATAGGCCGGTGTCATCGCTGCCATTTTTGAGCAAGGTGATCGAGAGGGCGGTCGCCCTTCAGCTTCAAGCTGTCTTGGATGAAGCCGATTATCTAGACCCATTTCAAACTGGCTTTAGGACAGGCTTTGGGGTTGAGACTGCCATGGTTGCCTTGACCGACGATCTGCGTCTGAGCATTGACAGGGGGAGTGTGACCCTGTTGGTGCTCTTAGACCTCTCAGTGGCTTTTGATACTATAGATCACGGCATCCTCTTGGACCGCCTGAAGGGGTTAGGTATCGGGGGCACTGCTTTGCAGTGGTTCCGGTCCTTCCTCTCGGGCAGGTCTCAGAGGGTGCTACTCGAGGACTGTAGCTCCAGTAAGAGGTACCTCACTTGTGGGGTTCCTCAGGGGGGCTATTTTGTCCCCGATGTTATTTAACATCTATATGAAGCCGCTGGGTGAGATAATACGGAGTTATGGTGCTGGGTGTTATCAGTACGCTGATGACACCCAAATCTATTTCTCCGTATCTCGTTCGTCGGCCTCGAATTCCGATGGCATCTCTTCTCTCAATGAATGTCTTCAGGCGGTAATGGACTGGATGAGGAAAAACAGATTGAAACTGAATCCAGACAAGACGGAGGTGCTCATGGTAGCGGCCCCGAAACCAAGAATTGGGTTGCAACCTCCAGTCCTGGATGGGGTCACACTCTCCTCCAGTGACTGTGTTCGCAGTCTGGGGGTGCTCCTTGACTCGTCGCTCCTGATGACAAATCAGGTAAATGCGACGGTCAGGAGTGCCTGTTATCAGCTTCGGCTGATACGCCAGCTGCGCCCTTTTCTGGAAGTAAGGGATCTCGAGACGGTTGTGCACGCGCTGGTAACCTCACGCCTTGACTTCTGTAATGCACTGTTCATGGGGCTACCCCTGTGCTTGACTCGGAAATTACAGCTGGTTCAAAACATGGCAGCCAGGCTTGTGTCAGGTACATCTAGGAGGGACCACATTACTCCGGTTTTGAGGTCCCTCCACTGGCTGCCTATCAGCTTCCGGGCCCAGTACAAGGTGTTGGTTATCACCTTTAAAGCCCTAAATGGCTTGGGTCCAAGCTATCTTAGAGATCGCCTCCTCCCGTACAATCCTCCCCGCGCTCTCCGGTCCTCTGGGAGGAACTTACTGCAGCCTCTAAAATCTAGGCTTGCGGCAACCTCCCAGAGGGCGTTCTCTGCTGTCGCCCCCAAACTCTGGAACGACCTGCTGGATGAGATCCGTCAGATAACATCATTAGACAGCTTTAAAAAAGCGGTCAAGACGGATCTCTTCCGGCAGGCCTTTCCAGATTAACCATCCTGGCCCAGGTTCCCAGGTTCCCTGATTCCCTCATTCCTCCCGTGGCCCCATCTTAGTGATGGTTGAGGATCAACAGAGGAATATCAGGGTTTTTAGTTTTAACTGCTGTTTTTATGCTTGATATTGTGTTTTTAATATGTTATACTGTTTAATACTGTCTTAAAGGGGGGAGGGATAAAGTGTTTTTAATTGTCATATTTTATATTTTACTGTTGTTAACCGCCCGAATTGGTTTGCCAGAGGGCGGTATACAAATAAATATTATTATTATTATTATTATTATTATTATTATTATTATTATTATTATTA
>NC_056523.1:111284822-111323052 GCF_019175285.1 Sceloporus undulatus | reverse complement strand
CAATAAGATGGTAAATTCCTGTACCTATTGTTGCTGTTCTAAAGAATAAAGTTCCTGGCAGATACTCTGTACAGCCAACTCAAGTGAATCGTCACTGACTCTGTAGCAGTGAAAAAGAAACTCACCTAAAATTTTGTGGGCATCATCAGAACTGACAGACAGTTCACCAGCACCTTACTCTTTAAGCTATCTCAAAAATCTCTCCTACCCAGAAGAAAGGTGAAAGAGACTGTGAGATGAATTGTGACTGAAGTTTTTGATGTTATCCATCCACACCAAGGCTTCATATTTACTGGTTATTCTCAGATGCAGTGCCCATAGAGCGGAATTTGTTTCCAGAACACAATGAGAGGTTCCCCCAGCAAGAACTGGATGATGTAGAGAACAACTGGTACTGGAAATATCTATCATTTATCCTCTCTCACAAGGAGCTAGGGATGGAATGTACTGTTTCTTGCACTTTGGGGCCTATAGGCCCTCTTCAGACCGGCCATTAAGGCTGGTCTGGGGGTGGAGTCAGGGCGTTGCATCCAGACACCCTGACTCCACCCCCAGGGTGCCATGATGCTGCGTGCTGCTCCACATGGGATGCGGTGTCATGGTGCTCATCCAGTGCTGCATCCATATGAAGCAGCACCGAAGGAGTGCTGCCAAGCTGTGGCAGCACAACTATGTCGCCCTTTCCGGGGCTCAAAAAGTAACTGCTTTTGCTGCTCCTTTTTTCACCCTGTGAAGGCCAGATTCAGACCACATTGTGCAGTTGCTATGGCCCTGATCTGGCACGAAAAGGGGCAGCGGCTGGCCACCCCTTAAGGGCGGTCTGTAGAGCCCCTTAGTTCCCATTCCCATTTTTAAATTATGCAACTCTAAATGTTGCACAACTTTAAAATCATACAACTTTAAAGTTGTGCAACATTTAAATGTGTACATTGTTCCATTTTGTGCTTTTTCTATATCTTTTTGGAAAGCTCCATAGCTCTTGAAGCTGTGCATCATTCCATTTTGTGCTTTTTCTCTCCACCTTTTGGAGGAAATAAAAAACTTTTACAGGTGTGTAATATTTAAAATTGTTAAACATTCTGTTTTGTCCTTTTTTCCTCCATCTTTTTTGGGTAAGCTGTTCAGTTTTCCAGAAAGCTATTCTGCTTTTTGGGAAGCCCAGTTGATTTCTTCAGAAAATTATATAGTTTCCTGTCATTGCAGAGAAAAATGGTCCCATGTCTTGACACTGCCAGAAGAAAAAAAATAATCACTTTCCCCCAATCTCTAGCATCACTCAAGAATGGGAAAATCTAGAATTACCATTCCTAAAGGGTAAAGGTAAAGTTTCCCCTTTCACAAGATTGTCAAGTCATGTCCTACTGCAGGGGGCAGTGCTCATCTCCATTACTAAGCTGAAGAGCCAGCGGTGTCAAAGATGACTCTGGCCCGTTACAGACCACCCTAAAGGGGCGGTCTCGGGCCGCTGCCGGTTGCAACACGGAGGAGTCGCAGCAGCCAAATTGCGTGACTCCTCCGCGCTGCAAAAAAGGAGCGCGAAAATCGCGCTCCTTCTGGAAACCCGGAAGAGACGCTGCAAGTGTCAACGCGTGCACTCGCGGCATCTCTTCCGGGGTGCGACGTCAGGATGCTGTGTGTCCGCAACGTCAAAATTGCGGCGCCCATCTGTATAGGGCGCCGCCATTTTGACGCACTCATTACACACGAGGGGCAAGGCGCGTCAGGAAGCGCCGCCCCTCGCGCGTAATCACGGCACGACGGCGCCTCTTGGGCCCATCTGTAACGCGCCCAAGTAATCATGTGGCCAGCATGACTGCACAGAATGCTGTTACCTTCTCACCAAAGTTATCTATTTATCTACTTGCACCTTTACATGCTTCCAAACTGCTAGGTTGGCAGAAGCTGGGACTAGTGATGGGAGCTCACTCCATCATGCAGCCCTTGAGTCTCGAAATGCCAACCTGTCGATCTTGTAACCGTCAGAGTCAGCGTGTTAAGCACTGAGTCACTGTGTCCCACTACCCTACAAGGGACATCTGTTTAATTTCTTATCCCTTACTCATTACAAATAATGTTACCAAGGTGTATACTGATGGCCAATTCAGTCTGCACTTTTAAATGTACACGTGATCCCTGGGACCAAGTCACTACTTGAAAAATGCCTATTTATATCTTGAGAAGCTTTGGCTGCTACTACCCTCAAGAAGTCTGGATTCCTCTGATCTATTGCAGAATTCAGTGGCAAGGGCTGCTCCTCTGTGATGGTCCAAGGAACTCCCAATTTTCCTTTAATGAGCACTCAACCAATGGAGGCACAAAGCGGCGGCACAATCCTATCCAGAGCTGCCTCCACAGACCTCGCTAAAGCAACAGTCCAGAAAAAGCAATGGTTCTGGAGTCTCTGAAGCCAGACTTCGCATTCACAATGATGCACCTAACTGGAAGATGGGGTAGCTGAAAGGGTTGGTAGAACGTCACTCTATTTTTTTCAATCAAAAACAGCAGATGTACCTCCCCTGAATCATAATAAGAGACAATTTTTCATTTTAGCTAAATGCATTAAGTGACCTTAGGGTGTTTGCAAGTGAAAAGGGTGGGTGGCAAAAAAAGATATTATTAGCACTGATCCCGCACCCCATCTTTGTGAGCCTCTGCTCTACCTCCGATGACATACCTTTCATTTCACGAGTCTCACTCAAAACAGTTGAGAATGACCTTACATCAGATCTCTATATCTGATCCTGACATTCCATCAGAACCCAAGAGTCTTGCTCTTCAAAGTTATTCACTTTCAGACTACTCAGAGCTCTTTGCTTCTGTGTTGTTAAAACTGCTAAATGCTATTTCTGCCATGCACATCAGCCATTTCCTCCAAGTGTCTCCTCATCTTCTCCAAACTCTTGATGGGTAGCTCATTTTAAAATACAGTATGGAGAGATTTCTCATCAGTCAAGAAACCATCTCCTAATCATTATTTTTCATTTGCGAAACAGTTCTGGACGATATGAACCAATAATTGGCAGCCATAACAATATAAATGGTGTGCTTCATGGAAATAAGGGTTATGATGAGTAACTTAAGGAGACCACGCAGTTGAAGGTTAATGTCTGACAGATCTTCTAAGATCTAGACTCTAGTCGCATATGACATTCATCCATGAAAGTCCTTCTACACATAGGTGCTACATCTATAGTGGACTGAGCTCAGTATTTTATCTTTATGTACATTATCAGGGCTTATGGTTACATCAGTACATATTTATCTCTTTTTTTAAAAAAAGAATCCCATCTCTCTGCACTTGGTCTCAGAATTGTTAATAAGACAAACATTGAGAACCTATGGCATTGAGAACTTATCTCAGGATCTATGGCCTCTTTGCAGCTTTAAACACAGCCAATTTTAAACCCACAAATGCTTTATTCATTCACAAGAACTTACTATAACATCAGGATGGGCTTGGCAGCACATGCTGTTGTTATTTGTATCCCATTTTCCCACAAAATTGGAAGTTAAAGTGGCTCACAAATTAAAGGACAATTAAAAACATACAAAAGGTGAACATTACAATAGAATTAAATTACTCACAGTATTGCAAAATTCCAAAACGCAAATTAAAATAAAATGCAATTTAAAAGGATTAAAAGCTATCTGGAACGGTTCAGTTAAACAATTAATTCCCTAGCACATTCTTTTAAAGGTTCCAGGGCCTAGGAGCAGCCACCAAGAAGGCTATCTTTTGCATCCCCACCAACCGTGCTTCTGGTGGCGGTGGGACCAAGAGAAGGGCCTCTACGGATGATCTCAGAGCCCTGGCCAGATCATACAGGGAAATACTGCCAAATAAGCTGGACGTGAGCAATACAGGGCTTTATTGGTCATAATCAGTGCTTTGAATTTTGCCTGGAAACAAACTGGCAACCAGTGATTTCAATATGGGCATTATGGGGTCTCTATAGCCTGCCCCAGTTAAGAGTCTGGATGCAGCTCTTTGAACCAGATGAAGTTTCTGAACACTCTTCAAAGGCAGCTGCAATAGAGTACATCACAGTAGTCGAAATGGGCAGTGGCATTACTAGGTGGTGAAGAGCATACCCGGTGATTCTCCAGAGGAGATTGTACACCCAGTGGAGCAGCACATCCGGTGGGACTGGCATGGCTGCTGGGAGAACAAAAAAGGGCTGGATCCCTCCACACCAGGATGCCACTGCAAATGGGATGTAACTAAGGATGTACCACTGTGGACAGATCTGCTGTCTCAAGGAATGGGTGCAGTTGGTGCCCAAAGTATAAATGTGCAAATGAACCCATGGCCACCTGTTCCATCCAGGGTGTGTCAAAAACATTTTTGGACCCTTTGAAATGCAACAATGTCTGCATTGTCTTGTATCAGCAAAACCACGTGGCAGTCTCTGAGCTGCATCGCAAAATAACACTTTAAGAAGAAATTCAGCTGAAAAGAAGAAGGGAGAAAACATCTATCAATTTAAACATTGGTGAAAACATATTCTGAAGTATCTGTGAAGCTAGTGAAGCTTCAAACGCTTTCATGATGTATCTTGTGCATTCTGATACCAGTAAAGGTATCACTCTTTTGTGGAATCTGTTGTACAGTAATTGGATGAAGCCCACTCTTGGGGCAAGTGGGAGGAGGAGGAGGAGGTTTCCAGACCTCTCCTGGCCCTGAGGGTGAGTCGCAAAGGCAGTGGGACTGTGTGTGGTAGAGGTTACTCAGGGGGTTAAATTCAGACACAACTACCTTAGTCTAAAATTTTACTGTCCAAAGAGATCTTATAGCACCTTTGAGACCAATGGAGTGAAATAGTGTAGCGCAAGCTTTCCTAGACTTGGTTGCATCTAAGTCGGGTAACTGGAGAAAAGTGGGAAACTGTTTGTGAGTGACCTCACTGTACTAAAACCAAATGCAGAGCATGAAGCAGTGCACACTATGCTACAAGTTCTTTCTCTTGGTCAGTCTCAAAGGCGCAACAACAAGACCCCCCCCCCCCGGGTTGCATGTGTTGTGGTTCATGGTGACCCTAAGGTAACCCTATCCTGGGGTTTTCTCATCCAGATTTGTTCAGAGGAGGTTTGCCGTGGCCTTCCTCTGAGGCTGAGAGAGTGTGATTTGGCCAAGGTCACCCCAGGCTTAAAAGAGGGGCCAGAGGGGAGGAGAGGCCATTTAGACTCCAGCAGCCCCCTGGGCTTTCTCTGGTATTTCTATTGGTCTTAAAAGGACAAGGAGAGAGGAAGCAGTGCTGGCTCCTCAGGGCAGAAGGGGGGTGAGAATGATGGAGGAGGGACGATGGCGATGGGGGTTACAATAATGGGGGCAGCAGGAAGGGGGAGGAAAGCAATGGAGGAGGGGTGATCATAATGGGGGCAGGAAAGGCAGAGGAGGAGGAGGAGGATGGTGATGATGATGATGATGGGGCAGGAAGGGGAGCTGAAAATAAAGGAGGAGGGGCGATCCCAAACGGGGCGGGGGCCGATGGGGCCCTCCATCCCCCTCCGCCTCTTTCTCCGCCGGCCCCTGGGCAGGGAAAGGGGGCCGTCTCTTGGCGGCGGAGACAGAGGCTGCATGGCCTGAGGGGAGAGGGAGGGAGAGGGGGAGCAAGCCAGGCTTAGGCCTCCGCCTGAAGGGCCCCTGAGGCGGCCCTGCCTCCTCTGCTGAGGCCTGGGCGACGGACGGGGCTCCAGGGCAGGCTGAGGCCGGCGGAGGCGGAGGAGGGGCGGGCGCAGAGGCGGGGCCCGGAGGAGGAGGAGGAGGAGGCGGAGTCGGGCGGCGGGGGCGAGGCGCCTTCCCGGCCGGGGTCGGCGTCGTCGTCGTCGTGGTGGTGGTCGTGCTCGTGCTCGAGGGGCGCGTGGGCCCCATGGGCGGGTGTGTGGGCTCCCACCACGACTCCTCGGGCAGCCTCAACGAGAACTCCGACGGCGCCGGAGGTGAGAGAGAGAGAGAGAGAGCGCCAGGGCCTCTTGCTCTGCTTCCGCAGGGACCAGGCCCCCTTCGCCCCCTTGCCTTGCCTTGCCTTGCCTTCCCCAGAGGGCCCTCCTTCTCCCTCCAACTTCCCTCGAGTGGAAGAGGCTGGGCGCCCAGGCCCCAAAGGAGGGGACCCCGAGGGAGAGGGCGGGAGTGTCATTGCTGGCCGCTCTTGTTGTGTGCCTTCCTGCCCTTTCCGACCCCAAGGAGAAGCCACCCTGGGCTTGGTTTTCCTTGGCGAGGTCTGCCCTGGCCTTCCTCCCGAAGAGGCCGGGAGAGTGGGCTCCCCGCCGTTTCCAGGCCACCCCCAGTCTCCATCCCGATGGACCCGGGCCCTTTCCCTGACAGGCGCAGGGACCCACTTACACAACGCTGGGGACCTCGCTGGGGGTTGTGCGTCTGGTTTCTGGCAGATGGCAACCTTCAGGCCACCCTCTCATGGCATCTTTCCTCAGAGAGGGCCTGCCCTTGCCCTCTGGCTTCCCAATTGTAGGGTGCCTCCATCACTGTTCACTCCTCCTAAAACGCCATTAGACCTCCCTGTCCACAGAGGCCTTTATCCACAGCCACCCGCTGCTTGAAAGCCAGTGATCTTGCCACTTTCCCATGCCATTGTATTCAATGGGGCTTGAGCACCTACAGATCTCACTCCCCAGAACAGGTGGCTGGGTCCTGGAGCAAAACCCCAGCCCCCCAAGGGCCCACTCTAACTCTGAACTGCTTTGAGGTCCTGGTGGTTGTTTTAAGGATATCTAATTCTTATTCATTACAATTACTGTTACAGCGTTCTGGCCACAGGATCACAGAGCAGTGCCTTTGTCTAAGTAACAACAGACACCACTCGACAACCTTATCAACGGGGAATACTTTTACCTCTAATTATGGGTTAATTATGCTGAGGATACCAAGGGGGCAGCCAAAAAGACAAATGGGTCCTTGAACAGATCAAGCCCAACCTATCCCTGGAAGCCAAAGCGATGAAACTGAGGTTGTCATACCTTCGCCATATCTTGAGAAGGCATGAATCATTGGAAAAAATAATGGTAGGAAAGGTAGAAGGTAGCAGGAAGAGAGGAAGACCACAGGCCAGATGGTTGGACTCAGTCAGGGAGGGCAGAGGTCTGAATTTACAGGACCTGAGCAGGGCAATGGAGGACAGGGGTCTTGGAGATGTTTCATCCACAGGGTCGCCATGAGTCTGGGTTGAATTGAGGGCAGGTAGCAATAACAGCTGTGGACTGGCTTTTTAAATGTTGCAAGTCACCTTGAGCATCCCTTGAGAAGTAAAAAGATGGGATAAATATTCACCTAATCAATACATTTTCATTCCCCCCCCCCTTCTTAGTTCTTCACTTGGCTTATTTTAAGGTAAGGGCCGATCTGTAAATAGTGGGCAAACAAGCTGCTTCTTAAGTGTGGCTCTTCTTAAAACTCCCTTGCTCTGTGGCAATCTCTGTGCGCACTTAGTGAGAAACACATTTTGTGCCAGAAGATGGAATTCTTGCTGGAAGTTTTAATCTTCCTTGAAGCAGGCTAAACTCAAAAGTCTAAACTCAAAAGGCTGGTGCATTTAATGTCCTGCTTGCTTTTCAACTCTGCATACATTTATATCATTATCAAAGCAATAATGATGATGGGTTTGGGTTGTTGGTTTTTTTACTTTCTTAGTCATTTGAAGATCACTTACCTGCCACTTCAGGGTGATGTCCCGTTCTTTTCCAAATGATGACACTTGCTTCTCATCTCTCTGAGCATTAGTAATTGAAATACTGTTGGAGTCCACCAGATCTTGTTAACTATGCTTATATTTTAAAAGGGCAAATGATGTGGCAGCTGTAACTTTGCATTCTCAGTTCATTTTATTTTAAATACCTGATTATTTCAGACACCTTATCAGTATAATTTGCTGCGGCATATTGCTTGGAGGCCATAAAAATATTGGGCTTGTATTCTGTTAATGCAAGAATGTTATAGTTCATAAAGCTACTTTAAAGAACAATTGACATTCAAGGATAATGTCTGTATGGGATAAATTCTGAACTTGTCAGAGTTGCATGGCACACAGTAATCGAATATACATTATAGGTAATTGGATTTCACTGTCTGTATACCAAGTAACCTGTAAAAAAACTGAAAAGACCTGCTTAATAGGTTGTCAAAACCAAGGACATTGGATATAATGCAAAACTGAGTAGCTTTATATAAAATAAGATGAAAGCTGCTGAAACCATGAGTTAAGCCTAGATAATTCACCAGGCCTATGTAATTCCCCCCATTGTTAGGAAATTGCCATACTGCCTGGGAGTTATGAGGCAGTGTGAGGTAATAGAGGGAGCAGCTTGAGCTGTGAGTTTCCTTGCTTTTGTCTTCATGACCTAGTGGATTTAGCAGAGTATCAGAAAGACAGATTTTTCTTTTTGTGGATGGGGATGGATTTTCATATTTAATGTCATGTCTTGTGCTAAGTAGACGTATGCAAGCTGAACTGTCTTAGTGGAACTGTGCAAGTTTCTTGCCTGTTAAACTCTTGTGTATACTTTCCACACACATTGTGCATCATTGGGTATTTTGGTACAAATAGGCTACTATGTGTGCACATCAGCTGATTTGCTATGGTGCCCATCTGTGCAAATTTGTACTAGAGCACAGGCTTCAGGCTCAAAGGATAAATATACTCAAAAGCTATTTCACTGAAATGAGATCTGGTATAATTCCAGTTTAATTATGTGGTTGTCAGACAGGATTCTTAAATGCATTGAGTGTTCCTAATGTTTGTGTCTTTGTGTGTGTTTGGTATCCTATTTAAAAAAAAATTAATAGTTAAAATAAGAAAAATGTGGTGATACTTTGCTTAAAACAACTTTAACATACTGTAGCCTACCAGTCGGTATGTTAAATCTTATTCTCAAGAAGAAGTAGAACATTTCTCAAGTATGTGACTATGATAAAGTAAAGTCTGACTAAAAGTCTCTGAAGGACTGTGTCTTGAAACTTCAAAGAGCTTGACTTTTGGAATCATCCTGCTGATCTCGAGGTGAGGCTTACTAGCCAGTAGGTGACTCCTGTTTCTAATTTCACCCACAGTGCTAGATCACAGAATATCACTTTACACGTCCCTGCAAATTATTACAAGAAGCTCTGGTGCATGGGAGAAACGTTTTAGAAATAGATCTAAGTCCATAAGGACGTACAGTCTATGCATTTGCACAAACCCTTCTGGAATCAAGGTTGTGATTAAATAATAATAATAATAATAATAATAATAGGATTTATTTATATACCGCCCAATCACCACTGTTCAGTGACATTCCTGAAATAATCACTTTCTCTGTTAGTAATGCCTTCAAATGTGCAGTACAGTATATTGTAGATTCTAAAAAGCATTAAAATCAAAATGTATCATAATGCTTATGTTAGCGTATAGGTTGGCATATGACATAAAGATATCAGGATATGTCACTGTTGGCCACTTTGGTATAATTTTATCCTCTCTATGCACTTTTCCAAAATATATCTGTGTGGAAAGAGACCCATCTGAAGAGAGGTTCCTGTTCATGTAGAGACTCTCCATTTAAACAATAACCCTGAAAAACATGGGGTCTCACATGAATAATCTCCAGACATAGCAGGAACGTCTGTTCAAATGCATTGCTTTCCAAATGGAAAACGAAAAGTGGCGGGGGCAGGGTTAGGCACATGCCTGCTCCTGTGTTCAAGAAAGCATGGTAAGTGTCACTCCACAATTATCTGCTTTATCTGGTTTGCAAGAGAAGTGACAAGTGAAAGGAGTATATTTCTCAAGCCTGCAGAGTGAGTGCCTACTCTGTTTATAAGGAGACATAAGATTTCTGACTGATACAAGCGCGAATTCAGGTCCAGTCCCAATGTAACTCCTTCTGTTGCCATTGGTTTATATTCATATGAGCAAATATAAAGCATTTTTTTTAATTTAGTCAGATCTCTACATAGGCCACTAGGTCAAATCCTGGTGATTTCAACTGTTAGCTCATTCTAAGAAACTTTTCTACGTCTCTCCTGTACTATGATAGTTCACATCATTTTGTTTGTGTAGTTAATTCAGTATCAGTTCTGTTTAATTCAACATTGCTTAAATAAATTCTGTCTTAAGGTGGACAGTGTCATATTGGAGTTGCAGTCAGTTTCTTTTCCCTTGAAACTTTGCTGATAAATTGTCATGAAAGAGCCAGCATGGTATAGTGGCTTGAGGATTGGACTATGACTCTGGAGACTAGGGTTCAAATCCTCATTCAGCCATGTAAGCCAGTTGGGTGACATTGGACAGTTTGAACCCTGGTTTCTCAAAGTCCCGGTTCAACACTAAAACCACTACACTACATTGCCTTCTGAGCCACCACCAATAGGATTTAGAGGTGATTTAGTTTTTTATATTGTCTTCCCTCACAGCTCAGGTGACAGGAGAATGGATTTTCACAGAACTGATGCAGGTTTACTTCCAAAACTGTACCTCTTGGCCTTCCTCTCCTGGGCTTGAATCTCCCATCTTCTCTTCCAGCTATAGGAGTCATTGTTCCTCTCTAATGTCCAGTGAATTCCTTGAGCTGTCTTGTACTGGGGTAGAAACCCATCCCTGAAATGATAAATTTAACCTTGGAAGAAATTGCAGGGAACATGCTAACTGACGGTTTTGTCCTAAAATGAAAATACACAACAGTTAAAAAGCTGATATCTTTACACCATTACGTTACTAGACAACTGATTAAAGAGGAAGGCTGATCCTGGGCTAATTCCACTTTCTAGTATGCACTGGGAAGATCATGGAACTAGGAGCGGGGTAGGGGATCATAATGAGTGCAGTACCATATATCCCGGGGCCTAAATACTCGAAGGGCACCACATCACTTCTTAAGTAGTCCTAGTCTAAGAAAACCCTATGAGGTGAATTGGTTACCATAAGTCAACAAGCAGTTTGAAGGTGTGTGCATATGCACACACACAACACCATATATCCCTGAATATCTACCGGAATGGGAAATGCATGAACTGTATTTTAAAGATTTTCTAAAATGTGCCCTTATGAAAGCATAACCCAGAGAATTTGTTGGTGCCCTATAAACAGTATCATGTTATTATAACCATAACTTTTGTATATGTGGGTTTACCTGTATCATCATCATATTATTATTTGGAAAAGGTGAGGTACAGTGGACCCTTGTTATATGCTGGGGTTTAGTTCCAAGATTCCCCGTGTATAACAAAATCCGTGTATACGCAAGTCCCATTCAATATAATGGCGTAGCAAAATGGTGTCCCTTATAAAAAATGGAAAATAAAGGTTTGATATTTGAAATTTATACTTTTTTTGAACATATTCAAACCGTGGATGCTTGAATCCGTGTATTAAAAATCCGTGTATAAGAAGGGCCAACTGTATAAGCAAAATGATTGGTTCATTGTTGAGTCAGGTTCTGTCACTATGAATTTAGATTGGAAGACTGGAAGAATTGCAGTCACTCCTGCAGTAATGAAAGTCTGCCAAACAAACCCTAATGGCCTCTGATGTTGCAACTCTAAGGCTGTGGGAATGGATGGTACCACTACAATTGATACAGTAAAGGTTTTAATAGTTGTATGTATGTGCCTTAAACTGAGTTAGAGACTTCTGCCTCACTTGCCAGATGGATTTGAAAATGGCTCATTTTTGCCTCTTCTTATAAGTTCCTATTTACAATTAGCAGTGTGCATCTTTTGAACAGTTTACTTCTAAGTCTTAGAATACCAATTGTGAATTATTTATTGTAAAAGAAACTTTCCACAGTTTAACATTACATTCTGGTGTTATTTTAACTATTGGTATTGAGCTGCTTTCCTGGTAGGGTAGCGTCTGTTTCTTAACAAACTGCTGACTACATAAGCTGGTGTGCTTTTATACTGTACTATGGAGAGAAAACATGAATGCTTTAAAAATACTTTACTTTTCTATAGTTTACAGACTCAACCTCAGTCAGATTTCCAACATTTGGTATGTGTTCACTTTCTATTTGGAACAAGAGAAGTAAATAGGCTTTAAAACTATAGTGAGGGGTTCCACTGCTGAGCGCAGTGAAATCTTCTGTTCATTGTTAAGCAAATATAATTAAGACAGTGTTTTATTTTACAGTAATTTTTGTGTTTATAAACCAGATATTTTAAAAGCAGAGCTACATTTTCAATTAAGAAGCGTGTATATTCTTTATGGCATAAAAGAAGGGCAGTAATTTTGGTTGGGACCATAGCGCTGAATGGAAGCATACTTTGGCTTCATCCGTCAGCCACAGAACCAGGGGTTGTTGGGAATTTTAGTCAAGAGTTTGGAGGGAAATGTTGAACTAGGTTGCTAATTATTAAATCATTGGGTTTCCCCCAGTCTGACTGAACACTATAGATTGTCTAATTAATGCTACCACTTTGCTTATATTTATTTATTTAAAATATTATATATTAATATTTTGCCCTATATCATGAGATCTCAGGATAATGTGTAGTAAAATTAGTTTGACCAATTCAAAGCATTTTAAATAGATGGACAGTATTAAACAAGTTCAAAGCAGAATAGTTTAAAACCAGTTAAACTAGAATGAAACAATTTTAAACTGTACATGTATGCAGATTAAGATTAAATCAGATAGGGCCCAAAGGCCTTAGTGAGAAGTCATGTTTTTACTTGACCCTGGAGTGAAACTACCATTGGCATCAGTTGGGCCTCTAAAGCAGTGTTATTCCACAACTCAAGTGCCACAGCAGAGAAGGCCCAGATAATTTAAAGGCTATACAGATGGCCCCTAAGGGGTGGCCTGCAGCTGCCTGCTCCTTTTAATACCAGATCAAGGCCGGGCAACTACATTACGCGGCCCCGATCTGGCCTTTCCACTGCAGAAAGGGCGCCATAGCTGCTGGTGCAGCAACTTTTCAGAGCTCCTTTGGCACTGTATCATCTGGATGCAGCACCAGAGGAGTGCCGTGATGCCGCCCGCCGTGTGGTACACCACGCAGCATCACGCCAGAATGGAGGTGGTGTCGGGGTATGCATTGAGTGGACATTATAAGCCCTCATTCTGCCTCGATGCCGGCCAGACATGCCAGTCTGTACACCCTCTTAGTCATCAAAATTCATTAGAGAATGGTTCTCTCTAACAGTAAAATAGGAGGGCCTCTTGGGAAAAAAGGATTAGGGTTGGACAAAAGACATCAAATGACTGTGTGCTAGTTGGCTGCTTGTTCTAGTCTACTTACTGCCTTGTGGAGTTTAGAAGCAAAAGAATAGCAAGGAATGGTGAGTCCCAGTTAGTGATGGGAAAATGAAATGGTAGGGTTTTTTTTGTTTGTTTGTTGTTGTTTTTTTGATACAATGCCCTCAGGTAGCAGTAATCCTTTCATAATGCCATTATACTGTATTAGCCTGTATTAGAAACTAAGGGCTGAAACAGACAGCCCGGTAAAGCTGCCTTCTGGGCAGCGTGGGAGCATGGTGTTCAGACACTGCATACCCCCAAGACTTTTTGAGGCTGCTTAGCTGTTTAGATGTGAGCAGTTTGAAGAAGCTCTGGTGGCGCAGCGTTTACACACAGCACACCGCTGGAGCACCTTGCTGCTGGCTTCAAGCTGCTGTGGGGCAGTAAAAATCAGCTTTTTGCTGGCCCAAAAAGGAGCAGACCTTGCTGCTCCTGTTTCTGCTGGCTTCAAGGCACATTGCGGCTGTGGTGTGTACTTGCCATGGCCCCAGTCTGGCTTCAGTGGGTGTGGTTTAAAGCCACCCCTTCAGGGCGGTCTTTTTCCCCCCTGTGTGGCAAGTGAGTGAGAAGATTGTGAGTCTGTTTTCAGTTGCCTTCTGATTTATATTGATTTTATTTTCTGGTTCTTGTACAGAATAAAAGGTAAAGGATAAAGGTTTTCCCTTGACAAGATTGTCTAGTTGTATCCAACTGTAGGGGGCAGTGCTCATCTCCATTATTAAGCTGAGGGAGCCAGCATTGTCAAAGATGATCATGTGGCCAGCATGACTGCATGCTGGCACCATTTCCAGACAACTCGTAACCCTAGCACGTCATCAGGATGTCATTGCTGCGCAACGCCATATACATGGCACACGTAGCGATGACGTCACTGCTGCACAGTGGCCAGATGGAGTCACGCAGCAGCGATGTGCTCGCGCCGCCACAACCTATTTGCGGCGGCGCAAAAAGGAGCCGCGTTTTAGCGCTCCTTTTTCTTTAGCGTAGATGCGCAATTTGGTTGCTGTGGTGCAGCTATGGGAGAAAGAGTGGCACTCCCGGCTGCCTCTTCCTGGCGCTCTGTACCACGCCTTTATTACTATCAGAGTCAGCATCTTAAATGCTAAGCCACTACGTCTCCTCATATTGATGAATTTAGTATCCACAGTTTCACGTACTCAAATCTGAAAACCTGTGTTCTGTCTAGGCATTTCTAGGTCCTCCAATATGATTGTGTGGTCAAATTCAGGCCAAGTATACCATAGAATCATAATGGAGGACCTAATAATGCCTAGAGAAATGTTATCTGTAGACATTTCTGGGTTCTCTAATGTGATTTTATGGTATGCTTGTGCTGGAAGTTGTTTGTCTCATTGAAAATAATAGTTTCCTTTTATCTGCAGTTTCAAATCTTCAAATGGGCCTTCAAATAACCTGGACCTGAGCTGTATAGCCACTGAAAGTTATTTTGTTACTTTGCAGATGTAAAATACATGTAATTTGGTTTGACAAAAAAATTACATGTTTGGTACATTAAAAGTGTATTCACATAATAATTACACCTGGAATTTACTTTATATTTTATTTTATTTATTTTGTTACAAACTGACAGTTAACAATCTGGTTTCAGCTCTTTGTACTAACTGAAGCACTCTTTACAATGTTTTTCAAACACTTTTTAAAATTGGATGAAATAATATAAAACACAAGAAACCATCAACCTTTGTAAAGCAAAGAAAACTATTGTATCTCCTCTACCTCTTCATAGTGCCAAGGAGACATAGGCAGTATCCAGACCGGTGGATATGGCACCCCCGTCACGTGCTAGGGGTTGGTCGAGGACGCAGCGTCCATACTGGTCTCACCCCTAGCAGATGACGAGGGTGTCAAAATGGCGGTGCCCTGTAGACACGGGTGCCACCATTTTGACGTAATGACTGCGTCACATCCAAACGACGTGGCGTGGCTGTTACGTCCTGGCGGCACTGAAAGGAGCTCCAAAACAGAGCTCCTTTCATGTCGTGTATCGCTGGCACTGCCATTATACAGCCGCGCCAGCGATACTGAAGAGAAAGCCGCCTTTCTCTCTCTCTCCCCCTGCTGCTATTGGGGTGTCCTTGGGGCATGAAGCCCAAAGGACAACCCTTTCCAGGCCACGGGGAAGCGGCGTTTTGCCGCTTCCCCGAAGCCTGGAAAAGCGGCAGATCGGGGCCTCTGGGGCTGCCGCTGTGGCAGCTCAGGCCCTGATCCATCGGGGAAAGGAGCGGGTGCAGGCCACCCCAAAGGGGCGGTCTGTATCCCACCATAGATATTCATTCCCATAAAAAGAACTGAGAAAAAGATACTAAGGCCAGAATACCATAGTTAATCTTTTGCAAGTGTCTTTCTCTTACATTGTTGTTGTTGTTGTTGTGTGTGCCTTCAAATAGTTTCTGACTTATGGTGAACCCTAAGGTGAATCTATCATGAGGTTTTCTTTGCAAGATTTGTTCACAGGAGGTTTGCCATTGCATTCCCTGAGGCTGAGAGGGTGTGACTTACCCAAGGTCACCCAGTGGGTTTCATGGCTGAGCTGGGATTCGAACCTTGGCCTCCAGAATCCTAGTTCAACATCCATACCACTACACCACGCTGGCTCCCTTCTCTGACATAGTATGTACAAATAATTTTGGAGATTTACATATACAGTATTAATATCTTTAACTGTCTATTCATTGTTCTGAGAGAAGATATTCCATAATCCATTTTTTAATTTTTTCCAGGGGAAAAAAGGGTTTGATCTGAGGGGAAATGGTTTTCCCCTGAATTTTTCCAGGATTTATTTTTCCTCACCCTTCACATCTCTACTTTTGATTAAACTCAGTTATGACGATACCTCAATAAAGATTATAATTTCAAGAGTACCACCGAGTTCAATTAACAATTCTCCAGGGAAAGTGGTTAGAGAATTGCTGCATCCAATTCTAATAAGCCCATTTTTCATAGATCACAAGAGCCAAGAATCAGGAGGTTTTGGGGCTTGGCCACAGCAGACCAGCAAGAGCAGGTTTCCATGGTAGATGTTTGGGTCTGCCATAACAACACATACAGTGAGCCCTTTGTTTTGGATAGGGTTTGGTTGCAGGACCCCCGTGGATACCAAAAGTCGTGGATGCTCGTCCAATTAAAAGCAGTGGCATAGTAAAATGGTGTTCCTTATATCAAAAGGCAAAATCAAGTTTGCTTTTTGGAATTTATATATATATACTGTATATATATTTTAATATTTTCATTCTGTGGATAATGGAATCCATGGATATGTCGGGCTGACTGTACAGCAGTGGCATCACTAGGGGTGTGTGGTGGGTGTGGAGTGCATCCTGTGACAACCTAAGTGGGGTGACACCACTGCTCCTCAATGGGCTGGAATGGGCTGTGGCATTCACCTGCTTCCCTTTAAAATATTTTAAGAGATGGTGGGAGCGGGGTGAGGCTCAGTGGGAGGAGAAAGAAGAGGCCCCAGAATTTTTGGAAATTGAAATTTCAAAATTGTAATTAAAACATTTTTCGTGAAAGCTGAAAAACCACAAATTAAAAAACACTTGTGTTTTTTTTACCTGAGAGAACACCTCTCTAGTAATCTCTGGGTCCTCCAGCGCAACAATGTGGTCAGCTTACAACAGAAGTAGACAATAGAATCATGTTGAAGGATCTACAAATGCCTAGAGAAGTGTTATTTCTAGGAATCTCCATTTTATTTTATTATTTTATTTTATTCTTTATTTTATTTTATTATTTCTAGGGGGACCTAGAGATTCCTAGAGTGAACAAATTAATCAGATCTGCAAATAATCAAATCTGCAAAAGTGAAAGTCACAAAAGTGGAGGGTTGACTATATTAATGAGTAGTCCCTGGATTACTTGGTGTCTTTGTTTCAGTGTGAAAGAGAGACAGTCAACAAAAGGAATTAGTGCAAATATCACTTTGTTTCATTAGCCTTACAGTTAAGAGATGTAAACAAACAAATGTTAAAGTGCATTGGGTGCAACAAATAATAGACTTGATGCATACCTGAAATTTTAAACTGCAGATACCACAGATTGAATTTGGGACCCTTAGCTCCTGCATGCAAAATATGGGCTCTTCTATTGATCTTTTCAAAATGCAATTTATGATTGTAGTGGGGAAACACAGATAATGTTATGACTTAGTTGCTGAAGATGTTCTGCCTGTGTTCAGAGGCAAGCAAATTATACCTAATTTAGAATTCCAGGTGCTCAATTCACTCACTGATCTTTGTAGTCAACCATTGTATTGCTGCACTTGCAAAGGATCAGTATCCTTTACGTGAAATAAACACATTCCATATTAACCTTCAACAAACAAGGTGTTTGAAGAATGATTGAACATGTACAATTTGACAGAAGTGGAACAGAAAAGAGGAAGGGGGAATATACACAATAAAACCTAGCAGATAACCAAACTTAGCAGGTTGTAAGATAAGATGTTATGGTTTAGGACAATTGTCCCAGTTTTACAGTTTCCAGATGTGCTGGACTCCCAGCATCACCAATCATGAATTTTATTGTCAGATTTGTAGTCCATCTGTAGTCTATTTGACAAAAGAACACTTTAAGAAAGCAGTAACAAAATATGTCCCTATGGGTCTCAACAAACTGGCATAAAGAGCCAGCCTCGGGGCGGAGAGGGGGCATGGCATTCGCATGCTGGCCATCCAAACACCACCCCCACACCGCCTGCCTGACCAGACAGCAGGCGATGTCATGCTGCATCTTTGGCGCAGTGCTTACATCCGCAGTCTTGAAGGAGCAGTGAAAAGCTGCCACCGCCGCAGCTAGGGTGCCCTTTTTGAGCTGAGGAAATGCCAGATCAGGGCTGCAGCGTGTAGTTGCCACAGCCCTGATCTGGCAACAAAAGAGGCAGCTGCAGGCCACCCCTTGGAGCGATCTGTTCAGCCCATATGTTTTTAAGTGTGTGCTATTTTTTACATTATTAATGGATATATTTTTAAATGCTTTCATTGTATATAGTAGTTGAATTCTATTTTTCTATATATAGTTTAATTCTGGGTTTTTAAAATCAGTTTTTACCTTTATGTGTGTTTATCTGTATCTGTTTTACTTTCAGTAAAGTGTCTTGAGTCCCAGTTCTATGGGAAAGTGATATATTAAGTAGACAGACAAACAATAATGACAATGACAACCCCCATACCATTTTCTGTAAATCTATGGTTTGTTCTGAAAAGCAAAGCAATTGAACATATCAAATGGTTTTCAACATTAATATTAATGACAACGAATTAATCTCTCCTGTTTAATGGCCAGCATTAACAAATTACTTTTCAAATCTAGCATTCCAAACTGTCTGTCTGTTCTTGTGAAAATTAAGTATCCTCTTTGTGTATGTATGTCTGTTACTACAGTCAGTTGTAAGATCAATCAATAGAAAGGTGAGATATAAATCTTTTGAGTAAATACAATACATGAGTGACAAACTACTGCAAACCTTGACAGAGCAATCCTATGCGTATTAACCCAAGAAAAAGTCTCACTGTTCATTGGGGATTACTCCCAGGTATGTGTGCACAGGATTGCAGCGTAACATTGTTTGAAAATTACTATAGTTTCTTAGAACTAATCTGTGATTTATGGTTTTACAGGTGCTCAAGAAAAAGAGATGTTAGCATGCCTCCTAGGCAAAAGTAAATATTAAAACAACTGTATGCACTTACATGCATGAGTATGTAGTGAAGAAGCGTTTATGTGCACAAGCAGAAATATGCCCATTTGTATGGTATAGATGTGTGGTATGGAAACGCTTTCTGAATCATAAAAAAGGTTTATTATTTGGTTATGATTGACTAGAGTGTATTGACAATTGATTTCACCTTATCTAACAACTTGCTGTCCTTGTGAAATTTTAATATAGTGTTTGGGCACATCCCCAAATATATTGGCAACTAATGTAGTGTATCTGCATTCAAATCTTCTGTCAACTTATTGAGACACCCTGCATTTTCTAGGGTTTTCTTAGGTAAAGCACTCAGGTGGTTTGGTTTTGCCTACAATAAGGAGAAGGCTGCCATGTTGAAGCACTGTTGAGAGATAGCTATGATCAATTCTTTTAAAAGCTAATCTAAAACCACATCCACACTGCAGAAATAATCCAGTTTCACCCCCACATGAAATACAATGGCTCAGTGCTATGGAATCCTGGGAACTATAATTTGTTCTGACACTAAAGCTCAATGTCTTACAAAACTTCAATTCCGAGAATTCTATAGCATTGATCCATGTCAGTTAAAGCGGTGTCAAACTGGATTATTTCTGCAGTGCAGATACAGCCCAAGTGAATAAGCTCTATAGAAATTAGGTGTGTATCAATTTGGGATGCTTACAAGTAGAGCAGGCGAGGATGCTTTTTCTCTTGACCTTCTATGTCAAATCCTCTATCACTCTGGCTGTTTTACCCCTGCTACTGCACTGCTTTTTGTACCTCCACCAGTGTGACACTACAGCCTCAGCCTGCCCTAGAGGATTGAGAAACCCTTGAGGAAAAGAGGCAAGAGGGAGAAAGAAAAAGTCTCCTGTTGAGAAGACAGACAGACAGACAGCCACTCACAATTTTGGATAGGGGAATAATTGAACAAAGTTATGAGATTACTGCATTTACCTTTATCGCATAAAAGTTAATTCATCAATATTTGACACAAAATGATATAATATTTCATTATGTGTAAACATTACAGACAATATATCTACAAACAAATATGCTGTACAGAGAAACATGTTTTGAGTGAATCATTTGCTGACAAGTAGGTTATGAATGATAGGATACAGTCATTCTTACTGTGCATATTTTATCATCATCAGAGTAGTGTGCCTTCCTAGTGGCCAGCTTACTTAAAATTCTGAGTTTGTGAGGTGAGGACCATTTATTTTCCTTTGTAACATCTCAAATGCTGGGGAAATCAGATTAGCTTTAAGAAAGTGGCACTTTAATCCTTGCCAAAAGGTTTTGCCATATCTAGAAATTATGTACGTATGGGAGTAAGCAGAATAGTGACAGTGAAATAAAATAAAAATAAATAAAATAAGGCAAACTATCAGATCTTTCATTTATCCAGGAGCAATCTTTCTCTGAGCTTATCTGTGACATTTTCTGTTCCTTTCAGAGGTTTAATACAGTACAGTATGTAAAAATGCTATTAATTGAAAATTTAGGATCAAAGCATCTGCTTTGTTGAGATGCAGCTGGTATTTTTTATTATTTCACATAGTTATGAAGTTGACAAGAATGCCGCTGGAAAAAAATAATTCTATGATCACTGCCAATATGTCTTTTAAATTATAAATCTTAAATTGCATGCGATTCTACCACTTTACTATAAAATACATTCCAAGGATTAAAACAGTTATTTAAATCAGACACTTACAATGCGCTTTAGACTAAGGATTCTCTAGATCTCTCTTTAAAGCCCAATTGAAATGGAGGAGAGAGAGAGAGAGAAAATACCCATTGCACCCTCAAAGGTATTTGATGTGTAATGCAGTCAGCTCAGGTATTCTTTGGAAGCAAGTCTGTCTCTCTCTCTCTGCACAATGAAACACCTTCAGGCTAGAGAGGGAGTGGAGACAGCTGTTCCACCAACAGAATCAGTAATGTGTTTATGGAGGAGAAAGAAAGGGATACTAAATGCGACAGTATGTGGACATACTAAAATTGAACATCATGTAACTCCAGCTGTGTGTCTAATTTAATGTGCTCTTCTCTTTGAACACTTGAGTGTTGTATCTTGAAGTTTTTAATAAATATATCTGGAGGTTTTGTCCTTTTATCCTGTGACAGCAATAAAATTCATTAACACAGAGGGAAATCTCCCCCCTCCCCTCTTGTGATTGCTGCTAATGGAGTCATTTAGAAATCCCAGAACATGGGTGACTTAACAAGATATGGTGGTTCTGGTGCAACCTCCTGTTCTGGAACTGAACAAAACTGCCCACTCTCCTTAAGGAGGTGACAGTTCAGGGCAGTGAGATGCTCATTTACTTTTTGAAAGGATAGCTTTTCATTCTCCTCAAGAGCTGCAGTCTAATACATATCCTTTTGAGAGCTGTCTGCTTTCACTTCCAGCCCCCCACAGATATACCTATTAAAACTTTGCAATCTTTGAGATAGTACAGGTGTTCCAAGTGAAATAAGTTTATTAATGTTAAAATGTTTCAGTAAAATTCAGTAATATTACTATTTTGTATCTTAATATGTAAAGGCCAGTGTGTTATGCATTTTTTGATATATACTTTCAAGTGTGTAAGAGGAGCTGTTCTTTCAAGTGTGTAAGAATAGCTCCTATTCTCAAATTATAACATAAAGAAATGTGATTTAATCTCTTCTAATGAGGTGCAGAATTTTCAGGTAAGTGCTTTGGCACATAAAATGTGTTTGGACCTGTACTGTACAGTGATGTGGGAGCTGGGCCAATGTTATGAAAACAGGTGCATTTTAATTTCCTGAAAACTCTATATACTAATCTTATTCTGAGATTACCAAATCTGTTTCTAAAATACATTTGTATCACATACAATGATGTATCACATACAATGATGATGCTCATGAAAATAGTCTAGGGAAAGAATTTAGGATGATTGCTGCTGAATAGCAAGTCAAGGAGGATCCCAAGTTAACTTGCTTCATAAGAGACAGAGTCAGGAATTGCCATGAAAAAGGTCACATCTTTTAATCAATTTATCTATAAAGACTGCAGCCTACTCTTTCAGTAGTAAGAGAAGATTCATAACATGCCTCTGCTGGCAGGAATGACTCCAGCCACTTAATCCTGCTACATGGTAGGCTTCATAATCTTTGGAACAAGTTAGGATATTAAATTTGAATATACCACAAGGATCAGCTAGTCCAACCATGTGCCAGGGGAGTCTCTTCTCCCCCTCCCCCCCAGGTCCAGGAAGGACCTTAGTAGACTTGCTTCATGAAATGGTTACTTCGGCCACTTTTCCATATCTTCTAATCTATAAATACCATAGTTTGCTATATTCAGCCATATGTTCAATTGGAGTGATGTTTCTACTACAGTATTTCTCTTGAGTGGCATGCTTGGTTGATTCTTAACAACAGAGGCTTGAAGAGAAGCCACCGGGTTAACAATTGTTTAGAATGGAGTAGAGATTTGCACCAGCAAAGTCATAATCTTTCAAAGAAAGTTGTGGCAGATAGTGTCTTACAGCTCTATTCAACCAGTGCATTGTCACTTGTTACATACTGATATTTCCTATAAAATCTATATTGACATAATAGAGAAAAAATACAGTACCACAGTTGTGCTAAATATGTAGACAGTTCCAGATGACATTCCAAAAACATTCTACAGGCTTTCACATCACAGATGTAATTTTAAGAGATTAAAGTGCTGGTTCACAACTTTTGTTAAAGATTCCTTCATTCTGTTTAAGAAGATATGTGAGTTTATAGTCATTGCTCCTCTTTCCATCAGTTTTTTGCAAGGAAACATTTTGAAACTGAGAGATACGTGAGCAAATGAGCAAAGAAAGAATATGTCCACCATTTGTACACACACACACTTGTGTGTGCATTTTCTCCATCTTTTAGAGGAATTCCTTCAAAAGGAGAAGCAAAAGATGTCTGTTTTTGTTTAGCCCTCAGCAGTGCATACCCTGCCAGCCAGATTTAACTGAAGGACTGACACTAGTTAGCATTAGATTATTACCCAAAATGTGTAGTACGTAATAGAACAAATTCTGTGCCTGATAAAGCTGTATTCTGTTCACTATTAGCTAACATATACAAACCATGTAGCTTGAGAGAAGGCATGTGTTCTTTTATATATTTTTTCTTGCAATGTTACGTATGTTGGAAAACTGAATTGTTTGTATCAACTTCTGCCATTCCAGGCATGATTTTCTTTGGCATTCTTCTGTTTTATTCCTTTTCTCATTACTACTCTAGTAGCTACAAAACCTATATTGAAATAGATACTGTATGTTATCAAAATTGACATAGTTGTTTTCAGCAAACATCTCTTGATTAATACCAAAATATTGGGGGGGGGGGGGGTTGTGTGTCCAGAATGGAATCTTGGAATTTGGGCAGTATAGAGTTTTTATTAATCAAATAATCTTCTTCATAAAAGGAGCTTTTCCATTCTGTCCATAGGGAATAAATTATGTAGCATTCAGAGGTGTATACAGTCAGACCTTGGTATCCACAGGGGATTTATTCTGGACCACCACCACCCCACACACACAAATACGAAAAAACATGAGGCCTCAAGTCCCATTGTTCCCAATGACAGTGCAACGTGCACACAGCCACTAGTGCAGCTGTGTGCATATGCTGCCATTGGGGACAACAGGGCTTTCCATTTGCGGATATTTAAATCTGTGGATGGCAAGCCCACAGATAGCTAAGCCCCATTGTATTAGATTTGCGAAAATGCAATCTCTTGCATTCTATTGATACTGATAAAGTTAGTGTCTTAAAGCAATTTTTTTTCTACAATTAATGTCTCTTGGTTTATATTTTTGAGAGGCATGTTTTCCACCACAGTTCAAACACTTGGATATATGAGTAATTTTTGATCCAGTTGCAGAATCATACTGGAGAGTAAAAAATTATTTCCAAACCCCAAAACTTTATAATAATTTATTAATAGGCTGCTAAGTTTTATAAATATTTGGAGGGAATGTGTCCATATCTTGTCAGATTATGTTATCGTTGACTGATACTTGTGTTTTCACTGAGCAGAAGGATTAATGTGTGCCTGTTGCTCAGTATCTACCACAATCAAATTTGAACTTTCATGTCATACTGTTGGATTTGTCTCTAATCTTTTGTGTAGAATCCTAGGAGCATTGTATATATTTTTATTAGGCTGCTTTAAAAGATTATAGATGTCATTAAATTCTATGGAGATTTGTTTTAAAGATCTGCTCATCATACACTGTTGGCATATTCTCTAATAATAGCTCCAGTAGCAACAGAAAATACCTCCTGATATTTCTTTTCCTACAATTGCAAAAGAGTCCAGTATCTGTGTGGTAGTTATGCTGTAAGTTTTAGTAAGGTAAGTAAGTACATTACAGGAATTTTTGACTTGCACATAGCTCTTTTATGGTGCCACTAAGCTGATGGTGGAGGAGGAATCATTTTGTGTGCGACATTTTCAGGGTAGCACTACTTGTATCCCATCATTCTTTTGAAAGGTTTCAAGTATTTTCCCTTTACACATCTACTCAGATGTAATCTTATACATATAGATTAAGGCCTACTCAATACAGTAGGACATACTGTCTACTCTGTGGATTAAAGATAACAGTCGTAGTTGTCTTAAATCTACCAATATTGTAAACTGAGCTCAGCTGAATAGATTTTTTAAAAAATGCCAGTCTTTCCAGTACTTAAGAGTCCCAGGAGCCAATATGTTTTGCCTGGTATGGGTTCTACCACAGAGCTAAGCTGTCATTCAACAACTCTGTGGTAAATAAAATCTGAACTTTATTCTACAGCTTGGACATTAACTGAAAAAGAGAATAAATATGGAACTTGAGAAAGAAAGGAATGGAAGGTTGCAGGTAAAGGGACAAAGGAATGGTGGGACGAGGTAAAAACGTAATAAGGAAAACTATGCTCTCTGGACTGCAAAATAAGATAAATTTATAGAGCCAACCAAAGAGAGGAAATTTGGCAAGGACAGCAGTGATACAAAGAATCAGGACTTTGTATGCCTATAACAGATAGTTATAAAAAGAACAACAGATTACAAACCTAGTACTGTACAACAAAACACATAACAGAATGCCCAACTAGCATAGAATAGTATAATGAACAGGGACCAGATAATTTACACCAGTGTATTTTAGCTAGTGGTACTTGTACCACTGGTGAGATACAGAAGCAGCCTAGATCACACACAGGGTTTTCATAACAGTTACTATTTGTTCTCGTTGTTTTTTAAAGTTTATTATAGAAGTGAAATTTGTATTCAATAGTGTTATTAAAGTCTGCATTCATTAATGGAATTACTAATTTTGTTTGTGTTTACTGCAAGCAGTAATACAGCATAGTCTATGTGCTTAAAATTTATGAATGATGAATATAATAACACCATAAACATATCATTGTATTTCTGGCAAAATTTAGTTTCCAGTTGAAGCACCATGTGGATAAGGTCTACTTAGTGTTTCAGCTGGGAACCAGAAGGTATGAGTGTGTGGACCATGTCTGTGATGTCACCTGATCCATCAAGGATAGGGGGAATTCCCACCCCCCCACTTTTCCCCATCCTGGTCTAGAGGAAAAATTGCCCTCAACTGACCAAGCCTATGCACCAGTTTTGTTTCAACATCATGCTGTACTCTTGGAGCTAAGCAGCAGTTATGTTAAGGCTGAGATGCTGCATCATCCTTGTATAGTGTAAGTCTACACTCATGTAGTGGTGGCATTACATTGCCATTCTGCTGGATACCGTCATTGTGCAACTGAATATATATCTGCCAGTGTGCCTGCTTACTGTTCCGTTTTCTGTTTCCCACTGCACAGTGGTTGTTTCTGCAGTCCCAGTGGATAAAGTGATACAATGATACATAGTTGTGCACCATTGTGTACTATGTAATTATGTAGTTGTGTAGAGTAAACTCATTGGAATACTTGACGCATGGTGAATAAATGCTTAGGTAACTTGAATTGATTCATTGGCTGTATTCTGATCAGTATTAACAACACGATTTAGTTTAGGACTATGTGAAATGGTTACATTTGTGAAATTCCATTTTCATAGCTGTGTACTGAATATGTCCATTACACAACAGCCAAACAAGTACAAAAGCATGTAGAAGGGAACTTACACATGACTATGTCACCAACAGGATTCCAACCAGTGAATTACAGTGGTGCCTCGGGTTACGAAAGTAATTCGTTCCGCGGCCGCTTTCGTAACCCGAAAAGCCTTCGTAAGCCGAATTGCCATAGGCGCTAATGGGGAAAAGCCGCGATTCCGTGCGAAAAAGCCGAAAAAAGCACCAAAAGTTTTTTCGTAACCCGAAAAAACATTCGTAACCCGGAACAATAATTCCCTATGGGATTTTTTCGTATCCCGAAAATTTCGTAACCTGGGTATTTCGTATCCCGAGGTACCACTGTAATTTCATATCCTGTAATGTCATATCATGTAATCTGTTATTACTCCTTTAGTAAACCAAGTCCTGGTATTCGAAAGCAGAGTTACAATTGAAATCATAGTGTTTGTCCTTTTTGCACACTTCTTACAATAAAATGCTAATAAGGGATACATTTGTAATTTGCAGTGACAATATTTAATTTGGGATGGAAATATATGAACTCATCAGAGCACTTTTACATTAAACCAAAAGTTCATGTATTACCCATGGACTTTAAAGTCCATGCTACAGTAGGGGTTTTTAATATTTGGCAGTTAATATATTTAATTCCTCTTTACCTACAGTTACCTCAGCACGAATAACTGAGATGCTAATTGAAGTCTTGTCGGCAAAGTGAAGGATAAGAATAATGCAAAAATCTGGGGAAATGTTACTTATACCTAAACACTTCCAATTTAACTAACTGCCTAACATGTGTATGTATGTAGAGTGGCTACTTACACATCACCAAAATGAGGAAAGACGTCATTAAAAATGAGTACAAAAGAGAAAGCAGATTTTCATATATGATACAAATTCAGGGGAAAAATACTATAATTTAAATCACAGGTTGGTGGAAAGGGTCATTTGTTCCCCTCACGCCTAGCTAAATTGAGTTTCTCAACCCTGTCCAATTGACGGGGTCTTGAAAACGATTTTGTATCACCTTTCAAACTAACTGAAAGTGAGAAGTTGGCACTGAGCTTTCATAGATTTGAGCCTACTTTTTCAGATACATGGGATAAAGTAGAAAGTCCTGGGACAGACCTATTGTATATAGCAGTTTGTGTGTGGGAATATCCATAGGAATGCAAAACTTTGTGGGTATAGATATGAGGTGACAAGTTCAGTTTTAACTGAGGGACAAGGCAAAATCTTGCCCAAAGCTAAGCGAGAGTGGCTAACCATATGAATGAGTATTGGGATGTAGTGTGGTGTGGTAACCAAAAAGAAGACATGATAAACTGACCAAGAGAGATCCTGACCACTGTTAAGTTTCATAGGTGATACAAGATCCCTTTGCATGCTGATTTTCCAGATTAATACAGATATGGTCTACAACATACTGCAGAAATGATCCAGTCTGAGACTGCTTTAACTGCTCTGGCTCAGTGCTAGGAAATCCTGGGAACTGTAGTTTTTTGTGGCACCAGAGCTCTGACAGAGAAGGCTAAATGTCTCACAAAACTACAGTTCCCAGAATTCCCTAGCATTGAGCCAGGGCAGTTAAAGCATTCTCAAACTGGATTATTTATGATTCAAATGTATGATTCTATGATTCTGCAGTGTGTGTTGGACCTTTGTCTTTGAATGACTGGGTCCGTGTTTCCTTGACAGTAAGGAAAAGGTCTTTACAGTCAAATCTCTCAGGAGGGAAATTTATACCTCCCTGTCCTTACACAAAGATAGGGAGAATCTAAGTGGGTGAGAGGATGAAGACATGCAAACAGCCTGGGTGGTGTAGCTACAGGGTGGCAAAATGAGGCCAGTGACCTTCCAATAAGAATTCTGTATCCCCAATGAATTTTCTCATTCCCCAAATCCTAACATTTGAGAAAGTAAGACATTCAAATTGATAGGTTTTTTTTTTTTTTGGGGGGGGGGTTCGGGCTTATATGGCCATGTTCTATAAGAGTTTATTCCTGATGTTGCACCAGCATCTGTGGCTGGCATCTTCAGGGAATACTGGCATGGAAAAGAGTGGGGTATATATATATATTCCCATGTTAATCTGTGAATAATAATAATAATAATAATAATAATAATAATAATAATAATAATACTCTGTTGTTGAATGGCAAGGCCTCAGGGTGGGAGGATATGCAAAAAGGATTAGTATCTGTTTAATTAGTGATCATTGTCTGCTGGGAAAAACCCTGACCCTGGGTGGTTTTCATTTGCATTTTGCTGGGTCTTGATTTTAGTGTTTTTGAGGACTGGTAGCCAAACTTTGCCAAATTGAAGGGTTTTGTCTTTCCTGTTGAAGTTGTTTTGGTGTTTGTGGATTTCAGTGGCTTCCCTGTGCATTCTGACCCGATGGCTGTTGGCATGGTCCAGAATTTCAGTGTTTTCAAATAGCATTTTATACCCAGAATGGTTTATAGCATGTTCTGCTACTGCTGATTTGGAATTGTTCACACCCAGAAAGTTTGCTTTCCCTTGGTCACTTTGCATGTCCTTTTGCTTTGGGTGAAGACTGAAGGAAAATTTCGCTGGTTGGGGGGGACAGAAAAGCAATGCTTTTATCACCCTCCCCCAATAGCTACCCCCCTGGGTAGCTCTAACAATGACACTTCAGTCTTGCCCATGTTGACTACTAGCATGTAGCCTTCAAGGGCAAAAAACACTTGTCCAGTCCTGATTTAAAGAGAAACATCTTACTGTATAGAGAAGGCTACAGTTTCCTGCTAATTCTGGATGGATGGATGGAAGGATGAACTGCCTCTACCTTTTCTTCTCATGGTACTTTCTTTAACATGAAATTGAACTTGGCTTGGCCTTCAAATAGAGATCAAATACGGACAAGAACTTACTTTTTCATAGGAGGACACATGACCATCCTAGCACTAGACAGAATTTGGAAACAGGTGTTTATAAACTCTGTTTTTTGTGTTTTTTTGGGTGTGGGGAGCATGATGGTAAATAATTGGCTTGCATACCACTTGTCCCCCTGACTGTGATGTAGTCAGGTGTGCTTTTTTCTGTTTTCTTCCGTTTGTCTTCTGCAAACTGCTAACTAGTACAAAATGAATATGAATTAGATGAGATACTTCTAATGTGTGACTTCTGTTTTACTGCAGTAGTATTACTCTTTCAGGTGTAAATAAAATTTGATGAAAGCAATATATCCTTTTCCTTTTCGAAATAAAACTGAACAAAAAATTTATATTTGAAATATCCTTTTAAAAATGCTTGAAAACAACATGTAGATCATTATGTCTACTTTTGTAACATATGTGAATAAAAGTTACTTGCAGCATGTAATCAACTAAGTATGTTAAGTGAATGTAAGAAATAGTAAATGCCAGTGCTTAAATGTCTGCAAATGCATCTGAGGAAGTAGACTCAAATCTATGAAAGCTCATGCTATCAACGTCTTTTTCAGTTTGTCTCACAGGTGCTGCAAGATCCCTTTGCATACTGATTTTCCAGACTAACACAGCTAGTGGAATGCTTAAGTGTATTTTACTGCAGGGACACCTAAATGTTGTGACAGCAGAATACTAGAGTAACACAAATTAAGTCAATCAATTGGTCATCTGATGAGCTAGATATAATGGCTGAAGTGTGTGCTAATTTTAAGAATATTTAAAATATATGTTTCGTTTAAGTCAAGAAAGTTATTTGTTGTTTAGGTTGGGAGTGTAATTATGTTCATGGCAGTATTTTGTGCTTCCACATGTGTGTAGATAATGAAAATATTTTCTTATGCTCTAAATTTATATCTAGCAATTATATAAATCTTACCTGACTATAGACAGCAAAACACATTTTAATTATCTTAAACAATGAAGAAGATGGGTTTTGTTCCTTCTCTCTCTAACCATTCAAATTAACCTGACGTGAAAAACAACAGCGAGTAATTAATTAAACCTATTTAATATGCAAAAAACACAACCTCTGCCAAGGAGATTTGAACTAGATTTTCTGCATTTATTTAATGTACCAGTAGTTCTTATCTCACATTATGAGGTACTAATGATTTGTAAGTGTGAGTGTAAAGTGATGTTGTTTTATAATCTGAGATTGATCAATGGTTGTGACACTAATTAAGCTAACAGTTGCTTTTATTTTTTAAATCTTATTAAATTTTGTAAATCATTTTAGAAAAGCCAAAAAACCCAAAACAATTGTGTACATTGATGATCTGAGTGCAGCCTCTCTGAGATATCTTTCCTTCTAATTCTGATTGATAGGCTGTGAGATAAACTGTCATATCGGCCAACTCTGGAAAGATAAATCCTGGCTTAATTATCTAAAACTAATGTTCATTGTATACTGAAATAATGCCTTTTTTCATTCAAGATTGTGCAATTTAAAATCAAGATTGTACTTTTTAATAGGTCCAGCTGGTCATATGTCAGTGTATTTTGCACTCATTCTAGTCTGTTTTCTAGTGGTTCAGAGAAAACGTACATTATTCTCCATTATCGCAGTAGATAATGTGTTTCATATTAAAGTGCCCTATCTCATGATTTTCAGCTTCCTTCCCTCCCAAAGTGATCCATACATCAAAATGGTTAATTGCACCCTTAAAGGAAGTCCTTTAAGAGAAGCTTTTGGGATCTTCATGGAACACACTCCCTTGGAGAGTGATGGAGTCTCCTTCCTTGGAGGTCTTTAAGCAGAGGCTTGATGGCCATCTGTCGGGGATGCTTTGATTGAGAGTTCCTGCATGGCAGGGGGTTGGACTGGATGGCCCTTGTCTTCTCTTCCAACTCTACGATTCTATGATTCTATGCAGGCCACATTTTGTTCGCTCTTGCTCCTAGTTATCTTACTTCACAAACGAACCCTATTAACAAAGCCATTTTGAATCTTTTTTCCCCCCATGCAAAAAAAGTGTTGTAACAGAAAGGTTTATGTTTAGATTACTACCTTTGTCCTTGCCATTCTTTCCAGATTTCTACATCCATTGTAATCATTGGAATAAAGATGTCTGTAGAAGTTCTGACATGGTTCAGTTTTAGAGAGAACTGTTAAATTCAACTGCTTTTCTCTGTTTACCATATGAGTTTTTCATGGCATATCCCTATCCATCATTCTGAGTCTTATTATTGCTTTATCTCTGTATGTCTGTATATTCAGCAATGCCAGGTTCAACAATTTTTTATCTGTGGCCAACCTATAATAATGTATATGCCTAACCTATCATTTTAATGTAAGAATTTTATGTGTTTCCCCCATCCCATTTCCCACCCCTCTTTTCTTTTCCCCTCCTTTCTTATTTTATCATGCTGAGTAATTGTAATAAACATTCGAGTGTAGTGTAGTGGTTTGGGCGTTGGGCTATGATTGTAGAGACCAGGGTTCGAATTTCCACTCAGCCGTGAAAACCCACTGGAGGACCTTGGGCAAATCATACTCTCTTAGCCTCAGAGGAAGACAAGAGCAAATCCCCTCTGAATAAATCTGAACAAATAAAACTTCATGATAGATTTGCCTTAGGATCACCATAAGTCAGAAACAACTTGAAGGTACACAACAACAACAACAACAAAATTAAAAATGACATATCAGACAGTGGAAGGCACATTGAATTTATGTATTTGGGGCAAGATTTTTTCCCCCTAAAGTTGTGCTGCAGCAACTGGATTTGCAGCTAGGCCACTTGAACCCAGCAAGGACACTGGCTTTTGCCAGATGCTTCTTGATGAGCCATTATTCCTACTTCCCCTAAACCAGTTTTCTCACTCAAAGAAGTCTGAAAAACTTGGTAATTCAAACAGTGAGATTTTTTTTTGTTTGTTTATGCTGATTTGCTGGACAGGTACATTTGCATTTCAAAGAAACTTAACTACTTTCCCCTCTTGAAGTAAACTTAAATGAGTAATGCTGGAACTTTTCTCAGTTTCTGTTTTGTTTTTTTTTTGTTTTCTTCTAAGAGTAAAATTAATATGCACTAGTAATTATTTGATATTTGATTTTTTTATAATTAGATATTTAAAGTATTACTACAAAGGGAAAGAACAAAAAATTAGAAAAAGAAAAGAGAAAGGGAAATCTATCACATATAAACATAAATTACAGGTATATATTAATATGCTAACCACATTTCCAAAAGTACATGTTTATCTGGACCAAAAAACAGTAACTTCTTCTTACCATTCAATGACATATGTTGAATCATCCCCTTTCCAGACCTGAAGTATAAGTATAACTTATAAGTTATACTTGAAGTATAAGTCTTTTTGCAGCATTATCCGATCCGATCATGTTGAGCTTCAATTAGATTCCACATTGCAGAAGTATATATATTTTTAAAAGTATACATACAAATGAAAGAATTTTCTTAAATACAAATTAATTTGTGCTAAATCCAATCCAAAAAAGGGTAACGTGCCCACAAGGAAGTATTACCTGTATTACATTGCCTATATTTAATAGAAAGTTTCCCTAAAAAGTCTCACAGGATATGATGCAACCTGTCAGTCAAAATATTTTCACCACAATTTAAAGGAATATTATTCCAACAAAACATAATTTTTTTCTGGTTCAAAAATAGGATCAGAAGTAGTTTTAAGTTCTATAGAGATTTCAAATACTGAACCTTGAGCAGTTTTCCATTGGATGATTTGCACAGTGCAATCTTAACTCTCTCTTCCACACTATTCTAACTTCTTTAAAATCAAATTTAGTGTTTTCCCATAATTTTTTACAATCATTCATTGTTTTAATAGCCAGTAATAGCTGGATGGCCATATGTCAGTGGTTCTTTGATTGTGATTCCTGAATGGCATGGAATTGGACTGAAAGGCCCTTGTGGTCTCTTCCGACCCTATGATCGTAGTACAGTATCTTTCTTCTGATCGCACATATAATGAGGGAGGGGTTCTGCAGGGAGAAGGGGAGATACACCAATCTCCTTCTGTTCAAATTTCTAAGTATGTAAGACAATTACCGTATTTTATTCCTGGGCATGTTCTGTGTTCTTGATGATTAGTGATGTGAAGTTGCAAAATTTGCCATTTATTTTTTTGTAAAACTCTTCCATTTCTAATGCATTCCAGGAGCAGTGTTTTAGTAGAAAACACCCCCCTAGCACCCCTGAAAATACTTGAAATTATAACTGGATGTAGAATTTTGATCACTTCGATTGTTGGCTGATTTTTTGCAGTTCCGGGGTAGTGCTGCCCATGGCTAGTCCCTGGGGCAAAAATTGGCCTCTGCATCCACTGCTTCTTCCTACTCTGTTTCATCAAGCATAGGTAAACAAATCTGAAGTGGTTTGCTTTCTACATCAAAACTTAGCATCACTTAGTGCTTTTTACAGGTCAGGCTCTGAAGGCCTCCCTCTCTCCAGTTATCATTCAGTCTCAATCTCATCCTTCTGTTGCAAACACTCGCCTTGGTGCTTTTTCTCCTTTCTCACCCATTTGTTTACTCTCCCTCCCATTTTTTCAGGTAGCATGAAGTTTCAGTCATGGCTGCCATGTTGATATCTATAGCCTGGCTGTGGGTCTGTGTGGGCAGTACAGAGATGCTCGGCATCTGCAGCTTCCTTTGCAATGTGTCTGTACTACTCTAAATGTTAAGAGAAAGGGTGCCACTGGTGTATGGATGTGTGTAAGGGAGAGTGATGCTGAGGGACAGGTAAAAGTACATGGGATGGGTGAGGGAATGAGAGGTGTGCTGGTGGAGGAAAGGTAGAAGGGGGGACAGGACAGTGCATTTGAAGAGAAATGCACTCTTCTAAAACATGGCTACATAGCCTGAAAACCCCACAAAAAACTATGGATGCCGGCCATGAAAGCCTTTGACTCCACATTTAAACTGTGTTGTTTCAGACCTTCACTCAGGGCCCTGACTGAAAACCTTTGTAAGTCAAGAACAAATCAAGGTTTATGATCCTAGCTTATGAAGGGTATAGCAAAAAGGACCCTCATTTTTGAAGACATACTAATCAAACCTTTTCCAGTTTGCTTAGCCACTTACACTAGCAGGAATTAACAGCTACAAATAATTACAGTGGGGAAAAAGTGGGAGGTGTCTAAAGAAACTAGGATGGATATACAGATATTTTTCAGATGAGCTGAGATTGAAAAGAGACTTGTATAAGAAATGGGAGGGAATCACCAAAGAGAAATGCAAACTACCAGCCAGTAGTTGTAAGAGAGAAGCCGGAAAAGCTAAAGCTCAGAATTCGCTCAGGGTTGCTAGAGAAATAAAAATAATATAAGGTGGGTTGGCTATATTCAGAGCAAGAGGAAGAACAAGGAAGTGGCAGAGCCACTGTATAGAAAAGATGGTGAAATGTTAGTGGGACAGAGAGAAGGCCAAACTGTTCAGTATCTTCTTTATCTCAGTACTCTCCGAAAAGGAAAACAGTGCTCTAACTGGTGAAAATAGAATAATTGTTGCCATAAGGGAACTGTAGTCCAAAATAAGAAAACAGCTACTCTAAATAAATTCAAGTCTCCAGGGCCAGGTGAACTGCATCCAAAAGTACTAACGCAACTTGAAGCTGCAGTCTCATATCAAGGGAAGCAAGTAGTGGTACCACACCATTCTGCTTTGGTCAGACTTTACAGGATACCGAGTCCGGTATTGTAATTCAAAAGGATATTCAGAAGCTGGAACATGTCCAGAAAAGGATGGTCAAAATGGTGAAAATCTAGAAACCAAGCCTTATGAGGAATAACTTAGGGGGTTGGGTATCTTTAGTTTGGAGTAGAGAAGACTAAGGGTCTGTGCAGACAGCCCCTAGGGGCAGCCTGCAGACGCTCCTTTTACAACCAGATCGGGGCTGTGACAACCACACACCACGGTCCTGATCTGGCCTTTCCAGGATGCAAAAAGGAGCCCTTTACGGCACTCCTTCAGCGTTGTGTCATGCGGACGCAGAACCAGAGGAGCACGTGGTAGTGGAGCCAGGGCATGCATCATATGGACACTATGCCTCAATTCTGCCCCTCCAATCCGTCCTTTAAGGCCAATCTGTACAGAGTATTAGAGATGACAAAGATGTCATGTAGAAGGTTTACTGCTGTTTCAGGAACACTGATAGGTTCAAATTACAAGAAAAGAGATTGTAACTACACATTGGGAAGGACATCTTGATTGTAAGAACTGATCAACAATGGAATAGACGACCTCAGGGTGGTAGACTCTCCTTCTTTGGAGGTCTATAAACAGGTTGGATGGGCAGCTTACAGGAGTGCTGTAGTTATGTATTCCTGCATAGCAGGCGATTGGATTAATTGACCTTTGCAGCACCTTCCAGCTCAAGGATTCTGTGAGTCTGTGTGTGACCATCCAGTTTGTACATGGCAGATTAGGAGGCAGGAGGTTCTGACTCTGTTTTGAAATCCTGGTTCTATGCAAGTATTGCAGCTGATGGATACAGTGCCACCTGATTTTCAAAGTAGCAGTTATCTATACATAGAACACGTTTATGTCCACACATGGGGCCAAATCAGACAGCCCGGTAAAGCCAGCTTCTAGCCGGCTTGGGGGCATGCCATTTAAATACACCATGCCCCTGAGTTGCCTGGAAGCTGTGCCAACGATTAAATGCCAGCCAGTTTCCGGGTGACTTGAGAGTGTGGCGTTCAGATGCCACTCGGCCCAGAACCAGTGAAAAGCTGGCTCTAGAGGTGAAGGGGCGGCTTTGTTCCACCCCAATTAGTAATTTTTATTATTATAATAATAATACACATACAAAATACAAAATACACACAAAATCCAAATCACATAATCTATGATTAACAAAACAATACACAAACAAAAAATACATAAAACACAATTATATCTAGTTTTTATTTATCTTCTAACAAAAGACTTCCTCAAAGCTTTGTATTTAAATCTTCTTTTCAACTTGTATCATAATCTTTTTCCACATAATAATTCTTATTCTTCTTAATTCCTGTCACGAATCTTTTTCTATATATGATATACTCTTTAATTTCTAATCCAGTTCCAATTTTTTACATTTTTTTTAAACATTCCCATTCTTTCTCTCTTTCTTCCATTTTCAAATCACTCATACGTGCTGTAAGTATGTCCATTTCCATTGCCTCTGTTAAATTTTCTAGCCATTCCTCTAAGTCGGGGGTCATTCGTGATCTCCAGCATCTGGCAAAAGTAATTCTAGCTATTGTGATCATGTATAATATTAGTCTTCTAAATTTTTTTCCATTTTTTTCTCTAATATGCCCGTCATGTTTAAAAGAAACAACAAGGGGTTTAATGGTATTACAGTTTCCAATATTATTGACATAGATTTCTATATTTTCCCCCAATAATTTTTGGCCTCTTCACATTCCCACCATAAATGATATAAAGTACCTCTTTTTTCCCCACATTTCCAGCACATACCACTCCCGACTTTATACATTTTATTTAATCTGTTTGGCGATAAATACCATCGGTGTTGGATTTTGATATAATTTTCTTTATAATTCTGACATAGAGTGAAGGAATTTGAATCTCGCCATGCTTTTTCCCATAAATCCAGTTCAAGTGTTTCGCCTTTATCCTGTGACCACTTTATCATACTGTGCTTTACAGTTTCAGATTCCAAATCTCTTTGTTTCAGTATTTTATAATATTTAGATATATGACCTTTTTTCCCATCAAATATAATGTTGTCAATTTCATTCTTTTCAGCTGTTAATTCATGTTCTTTTTTATCTATTCTAAATTTTTCCATTAGTTGTCTTTGCAATAGCCAATTCCTGTTAGTCAACTTTTCCATTTCATCATTGGTTTTCATTACTAGTTTTCCTTTTTCGTTATTTAATAGATCTTTATATGTTAACCAACATTGGTTTTTTTGTTTACTTCTTTTGTAAAATGCCTCCTGGGCTGAGATCCATAATGGCCATTGGTTATAGAACATTTTTTTAATTTTTAACCAAATCTTAAATAATGAATTTCTTATAAAATGATGGGAAAAGTCAGAGTTCACATTTAATTTTCCATACCAAAGAAAAGCATGAAACCCAAATCTCATTTTCGTACTCTCTAGTTCCAACAACTCCTCATTTCTTAAAAAAATCCATTCTTCAAGCCATTGGAGACAAGCTGCATAATAATATAATTTCAAATTTGGTAAATTACAACCACCTTTCTTTTTATCTTCAGTTAATAGTTTCCACCCAATTCTTGCTTTCTTTCCCTGCCACACAAAATTGGTAAGGGCTTTTTGCCATTTTTCAAAATATTTTTCTTTGCTCAGGATGGGTAAATTTTGAAATAGGAAAATGAGTCTCAGCAACACGTTCATCTTCAGAATTTCCATTCTTCCCAACAAGGAAAGATTCATTTTTGACCATTTCATCAAGTCTCTCTTTATCTCATTCCATACTTTTTCGTAATTATTAGAATAGAGATCTATATTCCTTTTTGTAAGGTATACACCCAAGTATTTAGCTTTTTTAACCACTTTGAATCCTGAAATATTGCTTAATTCTATCTCTTCTTTTTCTGACATATTTTTAGTTATGATCGCTGTTTTACTTACATTAATCTTCAACTATTATTATTGCAAACTTTTTATCATTATTGTGTTCATAATATTCTATTAAATTGAAGACCGTTCTTATATTGTCTTTTATTTGTCTTCCTGGTATAAACCCATTTTGATCTTTTTTTACCAATATATTAACACATTTCTTTAATCTATCCGATAAAATTGATGTAAAGATTTTATAATCTGTATTTGTTAGAGATATAGGTCTGAAATTACTTACAGTTTGCTTCTCTTGGTATCCTTTAGGGATCAATGATATATATGCTTCGTTCCATGAGTCTGGTATTCCATTATAGTATATATCATTTAAAGTTTCTCTTAATGGTTCTAGCAGAACATCCTCCATCTTTTTATAATACACAGCCGGCAAGCCGTCTGGACCTGGGGCCTTTTGCATTTTTAAGTTTTTTATGGCCTCTATAATTTCTTCCGAAGTAAATTTCTGATTTAAATAGTTTCTTTGATCTTCCTTTAATGTTATGTTTACATTCTCCTTTATAAAGCTCTCCATTTTGTCTATTTTGTTTTCAATTGTTTCTTTTCTATATAATTTCTTATAGTACTCAGTAAATGCTTTTTTATACTATTACAGTTTGTTATTGCTTCTCCATTTTCGTATATTTCTGTTATTAATTTTTT